>NC_133208.1:7318414-7400914 GCF_958299795.1 Porites lutea | reverse complement strand
TTAACGATGAAATCTGTTTAGAACAAACGAACGCGTCCAAATATCGGCATCGGGTCACACCGATGCCGATCTATTGGGCACCGATTTTTTCCGATTCCGTTGAATGTCGGAATCGGCAACGGGTCTCAAGTCTTTATCGGGCCAATTAACAAAGGTCATCAAAAATATCTGGCAGCTTAAATAACCCGTCACAAAAGCAAAAGCAAAAGCGTGAATGTTGTTTCTCGATGCACAAAGACACCAGATCCAGTGTTTCTTCTTATTATTAACATTATCTTTCTTATAAATGTGTCTTGTTTGAACCGAAATTTAACGTCACAGTTTCGAACATTTGTTTGTATTTACCTATTACAGAGTATGACCAGAAAATATTAAATTTGTGTATCAAAATGGGCACGAGAAGAAACAGCAAGTCATTCAACAACGCTGAAGAGCATCTTTTGAGTGACAGACGGCGCAATGTACATTGCAAGTGTACGATCTCAAAATGATAATTTTAAAATAGCTTGGGCCCGTGCTAACCGGAACCCAAAACGCATGATGAAAGAAATCTTTAAAGGAATAACCAGTTTAGGACTTTAAGCGAAAAAAATACAAAGAAGTCAGAACATCCACGACCAAAATGCAAATGTTGTTACCATGTTGTGTTCTTTAACTGCTTAAATTGCCACAGGAGAGAAGAGGACATCGTCTGACAGTCAGGCTGCAAGTTGTTTATTGGTTGCATACGAACTCAAAAAAGTGACTGATGGAGGCGCTCAACTGGTTTTCTCTTTCTCGATTCTCTAACTTACCGGATGTATGCACAGTTTGCTTTAGTTGAACACTCCGGTAAAAAAGGTTCTGCTTTTCGTCAAAAAGTCAGCCACCTTGAGTCAAGCGCAAATTTTCCTAAGCGCTGAGAATCGAAAGCAATTTCACGTGGCACCATGCTCAATCTCACAGAACAGCTAAGTCGCTAAGCCATTCTCTCTTTGTATGAAACTTCGTTCCGTGTTTTCCGTGACTCACGAGTGTGGGAATCTTTCAGTTCTTTTTGCTAATTCCCTGGAGACAATCTGAGGCCGCAATCTAATTGGTCGGTATTTTTTGCCGCAGATCGCATTGCTCCTTGCGTTTAGGATCGTTGAATGAAAGTCGCAAATTTTCGTAAAAGTTTATCCCGTGGTTTTATATTATCCATGGGTTTGCTCTCGCTCCGCTCGCTAGGAAACCCGTTGAGGTCTACTTGTAACAAGTCTATGCATCCAGTTGTGTTTCGAGAAAGTGAGTTATGTTTTTGGATTGCATTGTTAGAAAGTATCGAGTAAAGAACACACTACTCAGTATGGTGTCTCGTTTGCTATGTATCAAATAGGAACAGTGGTGTTTTGCGTCGTAATATTTAAATCCTTTTAATTTTCATAGAATAAATTTTATGGAGCAGCGTGGTGTCTGCGATTGACTGAAGGAAATACCTCTGCAAAACGTCGAAAATCACGTGTAGGCACGCATCAAATCAACAAACTAGAAACACAACATGGAACATATAATATTGTTATTTGTTATGGAGTAGGAAAAAGGTACAGTCGATACAAATTACTTTGGAGTGAAACGACTCTTTTGGTTTCGTGACACGCTTCATTCTATGTATCAGATAAAATAATATGACGATGACACTTATGAACATCGGAATGTGAACTGGCTCCGATTGAATCGGCAAAGTTTTTATCGTAATCGGACGTAAAATGTATTAACTTTATACAGAAAAATTTTGAAAGGCCAGAAAGGTTTTACTCTGACACGTCTTGAGAAACCTTTTGTTTGACCATTATTCGGCGATCGATCAGATTTATAGGGCACATTTTTACGCGCCCTAAAAAGTTGTTAGAAGAAAGTAGCGAGTATAAGTTATTTAGTCATACGGCGGCGGGACTTGACTCCCGACTTGACTGAACGCAAAGAGAGCGTTACAATCTAATGGCATACGAGCGACTGCAGGCATCTCATGACATGTGGACTTTGAGATAACTATCAACGGCTTTGAATTCTTTCCATGTGCGAGAAAACAAAAAGTATGCAGACAGGACCAAAGCGGGAATATGTTATGGCGATAATGGCCGATAATCAAGGCACCATCAATTGTAATGAATGGTGAACAAATCTACTCTTTTTGCTGAACATTTTCTGACAGAGAGAAACGGAATTTTTCAGTGGCCTCAAAAAAAGGACTGGGATAAAGTAGCGCCAGAATTCATATTCTGTCGCAATGTAGAGGTCATTGACGATAGTAAGAGTGTGCAAGTGAAAAACTTGACATCAATAAAAAGCAAATTTCGCGCTTTTTGTCGCAAATATTTTGGCGAAGAAAGCACGTAAGTTAGGCTAAGACGTGTATCTATTCTCTGTATTTGGAGTATTTTTGGCGTTTTCTGCGTGCATGTTGCGGAACTGAAGAAGACGCATAGGGCCGGTTAAAAATGAGCCGGTGTTGTAAGTAGCTGAATCTGTCCAGCCCGAATACGTATGAAATGTTCTTTACCATAGTTAAAGTCAGGCATGCACACTTATTTCTAGATTTATTTATCCATTAATAAAGGATTGTCGAGATTCATCGTGGTTGTAACCCAGCTTAACCCGAGACAGTTGTACCTCCGATTTATGATTTTGTTAGCCCGGCATAGCATTATTTGAAAGACTCTGCAAAATATGTTGGCACTTCAATTTTTACCCTTGGTTTATTGAAGTGTTTTTTCTTTTGTTTGTGGGTATGGCAATCTGACAATAATTTTTGTTGCAAGTTTTTAGAAAATTTTAAGGTGCTAAAATCGCAAAGTGGACCTAGAACAATTATGTATAATGCTTTTTGTACCTATATTAATTTACACACTGATTCACGATAAGTCACGGTTTTACTTCCATTAGAATGCTTAATGACTACACGTTTTAATCAATGTGATCTATCGTAGCATATTTCACGCGAATAAAACATTTGATATGAAAAGTTGTTAAAATTCGCGATTGCAGGAGAACAGAGATAAGCCGAAAAATGTTGCCCGCTTGACATTTCAAGCCTGAGTCACGGTTTTCTTATTGTCAGCAAATTCCATGCTCGGAAAAATAAAGTCTAAAATAATATGTAGTATATGTAGTATAATATGTAGTATACTTAAATCATGCTTACTTGAATAAAACAATGTATATACAAAATTGATTAAATGCAAGAATACGGGAATATCAAATAGTGAAGAGAGTACAGCCGGAAAATGTTGATTAGCCGGTTGTTAAAGTTAACGAGAGCAGAAAGAGCTATTGTGTGCGTACCGACTCTCCCACGTAAGACGTCCTTTCATGTGAACATGGAGAATTCCTAGGGAAATCTTTTGCTCTGGGGCAAGTCCAAAAATGAGAGTAGAAAGCGTGGTCCTCGATATTTTTACTTCCGAAAGGTGTCGTAAACGAAAGTCACTTCCGGAATTAAGAGAGACGAGAAAAAAGGCCATTGCTGGACGCGAAAGGATACATACACATCATAATACTTTTTGTGATATATTCTTCTAGATGAAAATGAAGTAACACCTGAGGTAAGCGTTTTATATTATTTTGGGGGGGCATTATAATATGTCGATTCTTAAGAGAACTTTTCGCAAGAAACTTTGAGTTTTCTACTGCACCTTCGAACAGGCTTCTGTTTCCATTACATCGATTTTACACCAGCGGACGTGACGAGAATTAAAGTTGGCGCAAAGGTACCGACTTTGGCGCCAAAACGGAAAACGAAAGTAATTGTTTAATATGAATGGGAAAATGAAAGGGTTTTGTGACAAGCATGACTCAAATAGTGAGTGCGTTTGTTTTGTAATACCGTTTAAAATGTTCAACAAAAAGAGTAGATTTGTTCACCATTCATCACAATTGATAGTGCCTTGATTATCGGCCATTATCGCCATAACATATTCCCGCTTTGGTCCCGTCTGCATACTTTTTGTTTTCTCGCACATGGAAAGAATTCAAAGCCGTTGATAGTTATCTCAAAGTCCACATGTCATGAGATGCCTGCAGTCGCTCGTATGCCATTAGATTGTAACGCTCTCTTTGCGTTCAGTCAAGTCCCGCCGCCGTATGACTAAATAACTTATACTCGCTACTTTCTTCTAACAACTTTTTAGGGCGCGTAAAAATGTGCCCTTTAAATCTGATCGATCGCCGAATAATGGTCAAACAAAAGGTTTCTCAAAACGTGTCAGAGTAAAACCTTTCTGGCCTTTCAAAATTTTTCTGTATAAAAGTTAATACATTTTACGTATAAATATGTCTCAAAAAGTGATGCTCTTTGTGCAAAATGAAAAACGGAAACGGCGGTTTTTCCTTAGGTGACGTCAAGTTTGCCTTTCTTTTTATTCTAAACAGACTTCATCGTTAAATCAAGGTGAAATAAAGGGAAGTGTAAGGATCGTTTTAACTTAAGAAAGTAAATGTGTGAGTGTACTGTCTAAGAAATTTGCGTGCAGGAATGGGCTGGAATGTCAGCAATTGTCACTTGATAACTGATAAACTTCCTCTGGGCAGTGTTGATTTGTTCTGTTTCCTATTCACAACTATTGTATCACTGACCTATTATCGAGAGATCGTTGGATAGTTGCATGCTTGTTATGAGCTACGCTTCTCCAAAGATCATAAAGTAATTTTCTTGTTCTATTCTTGAACATTCCACTGTTTCGTAGGTGCTGGGTTAAAAAGCCTATCGGTTATTTGAAAACGGTAAAATTTTGACGTTTTTCAAAAACATGATAAATAAACCAAAACGAGTTTTAGATGAGTTCAGGGCAGCTAATGGATCAAATGTGCATGTATGCGTGCAACCTTCCAGTATGTACTCGAGAATGATGCACCGACTTGTCATGAAATAGATTTTTACCTCACGGGTCAAATTCACACTTGTGGAATGTAGCTTATTATCCCGTTATTCTCTAACAAACCTGTGATTGGGTATAATGGGTGAAGTATTATTAGCTGTTATTAGCTGTTATCCCGTTATTCACTAACAAGCTTGCCATTGGATCTAATGGGTTTGTTATCTGATAACATTAGACTAGCTCTTAGCCAAAGATAATCTTGATCCTGATTGGCTCTAATAGCTGATAACAGGCAATAACAGCTAACAGCACCCAATTACATTGAACGAGTCCCAATTAAATTGAACGGGTGTTAAGTGTCTTTTAAGTAGCCCCTCAAAAAATTTAATGAGCAGCATTGATTACAGTTCTTCTGTAATTTGAATTTCCCAAAAAACTTCATTTGCTCCGCTGGCAAGTTAAGAACACAATTCACTAGCCTGATTGCAAAATCCACTAGCCCTGGGCTATCAGACACATCTTTCTTTGCATACTGGTATATGTACATGTTTATCCTTCCTCAAGATGTCAAACTAATAATGGATTGAAAACATTTAGCCAAAGATTCGTTTAGTGCCAATGATGTGGATGCTTGTTCAAATGTTTGAGTTACACTGTAGGAAGATAAATGTATGTTTACTAGTATACAGTTCCTCAGTTAATGCCCACTGTTTAAGATCCAGTGACTTACAATAAAGTCCACAAAAAACTAACAACAAAATAAAAACAAATTATAGTTTATGCATGAATGTCCAGGTGAACGTTCGAGTCCTGAATAGGACTGTTGTTGTTGACAGTCACTGGTGTTTCAACAATCCGTAGTATTCATCTTCAGAGTCACTTAGAAGATGAATACTGCACAGGTTGTCAAAACGTCAGTCACTGTCAACATTCAGGACCACGTTCACCCAGACAATCGTACTCAGCCTACTTATGAAATGACTCCTGCCCAGGTTCAAATCTTTCACAAAATAAGAGCAATATGTAGACAATAGACGTATTTTACAATCTGGTGGCCTATTAAATATGTATTCTTTTATAGGATTATAATAACCATTTCTGACCTCATTAAAATACAGAACAATTCTTACTTTCAAACGAGGTCAGAAAGCCTGAATTTATCACACATATAAAAAAATATATATTAATAAGACACCATTGTGAAAGAGGTATAAAGCTGGCCCATACATGTATGTATACTAATCAGATGTGTCAGAGATACACGCACACTCAGATGCAGAGGTACAAATTGCACACGCATTTTTTGGACAGTTGTTTTGAGCTGCATGCACTGTACATATACATGTCTACTTGTATCTAGTGCAACTGTGAAATTTGTATGAAGACAGTCTGTGGGCCAAGAGCATTATCCTCCGGATAATGTTGTTGTTGTTGTTGTCGCTCAAAAGTATAAACCATGAATGATGAGGCCTCAAGTATTTATGGGTATACATGTATGTTCATTAGCAAAGCAAATTCTTTTGACAAAAGGTTACATTGTCACGAGATACTTGTGCGGATGCAAATACCTAAAGTACTTTCTGCAGGCATGCCGTTGTTGTTGTTGTTGTTTTTGTCTTCCAAGAAAGCTTTTTATGTCCTATCTTATGATTTTCAAGTGTGTGTGTGTCATATGCCTATGGTCTTTAACTGTAGACATCTCTTATGTGTCCAGGACAGGTGAAGCTGTGAGCTTTTTGCCATGAGATCTGGAAACTGTTTGATATTTTTTGGATGCATCATCACCAAAAGCTTTAATAAAGTAAACATTTCTGAAAAGAACTTGCAATGCTAATAAAGTTCTACCCATAAATCCATTCGGTCCCATCGTTCATGCAGTTTATACTTTTCAAGCGACAATGTTTTTTCAATCAGGCACCAGTTGTTCAAAAGGTGGATAATGCTATCCATTGGATAAATCTCTATCCACTGGATAGCGCAATTCATTTTCCTAATACTTATCCACTGAATAATGATTTATCCTGTGGATAGCACTATCCATCTTTTGAACAACTGGGACCAGGTGTATACCAGGGCTGTTAACCCCTCATGTCTTCAAATATTGAGAATTAATGGGAAAGGGATGATAAATGATGTCATAATGACCACGGCACATGACAACATTTGTGAAAAAAACTGCACAAAAAGATGTTGTTGGAATAGTCACATTTGACCTAATTAATTGCCACCACCAACCACATTATTGCTTATATTATTTGTGAGGAAATGTTTGATATTAACAGTAAAATAGCTCAAACAAGTACAAAGCAAAGTATTTGAAAAAATTCCACTGTCAGAAAGTCGATTCCACAAGAAACGGCAAACCATGGCGATTACCCGCAAGATTTCAGATTCTAACCTGGAGACTGGGTGAATTATGGTTCAAAATCTGGAGTCTCCCAGATTATGCAGGAGGGTTGACAGCCCTGTGTATACAGTCAAACCCCGTTTTTTGGACACCTGCTTACTAAAGACACCTCATTATTACAGACAGTTTGCTTTGTCCCTGGGGAAAGACAGTCCTTAAGTTACTCTTAAGATACATTTTCTCTAAATTCAACCCAGTTAATATGAACATCCCTCAGTGCATGTGTTAACAGAGAAAATGTTTACAAATGACAGAGTAGTGTGTACAACTGACAGAGTAATGGATAGAACTGATAGAGTAGTGCGTACAAACGACAGAGATAATGTTAAACCGAGTCTCTCTCTCTCTGGAGCACCAAATATCAAGAGGAGACGTATGAAAAAGCAACAACAAATGATGCCAAATAAGGGATGAGAGATGAATGACAAGAAGACGATGATATCATACAACATTGTCTGACAAATATAATTTTGAAACAAACAGCGCGCCATAGTATGGTTTCATGCCCAGAGTTTCGTTTGATTTAGGCCTTTTCTAACGCGAGATCAGTGTAAACCAATTCCTCCGGCTGTCGGCTGTTGACCGGAATCGGAAAGAGGCCTGCTATCGCATGCAAGGCACTGAAGTTATGTCGGCTGAAAATTATAGTTATGCCACCGGAATATTTATTAGCAGTAATGCACAGAGAAATGAAGTTGAATAAATTAGTTTAATATATTTCTCTAAGCCATGCTGAGACGAACGAAGGTAATTAGATCGGAGAAACAAAAACTGTCTAGAATTTTCTATAGGTTGACGAAGGCTAAACATTTCTAGATGACCGTTCCAAAAAAAGGCCATGTAGCAGACTACTTAACACACTTCAATATTTAATTGCAGGTCGTAATACTTCGGATGACACTAAATCAGTCGCGGTAACTTCATAGTGCGAGTGTTTGTTTAGATGGTTGTAAAACAGACGGCAACCACAAGAAAGACAACAAGATGATTACGAAATTTGGACAATAAGACTGAAGCATACACGATGTAATATTCCAAGAAGAACAAATTTGCATACATTGTTTAAATACCGGTTTCGCTTTTTGTGTTATTGCCGGCCGGATCAATTAAGCAACATTGAAACCGTTTTGGAATTTTGGTACACCTAGAAAAGCAGGCTGGTTTTCTTTTGATCACTACGATCCTTGCAATTGCTGAAAAATAAATACGATTTGGCGATCCTGGTCCCACCGTTCACTGTTTATATTTTTCAAGCCACAACGTTTTTCAATCAGATACTGTCGCTGCGATCGCTGAGGTAGAACTTTTTCTTTCTCCAAAAAAGGGTGCCGTTCATAATCATTTACGGTTCCTTTTTGTGGAGGAAATTTATTTAGCTTATAGATAACACGCCTTGCGTGCTTTTGAGCACACTGAAAGCATGTTGTGCTTTTTCGCACGGAGCTTTTGTTTGAAAACTTTAACACGCTCTTTTGTTCGACTTGCTCACGCTTAATTGTCTCAAGCGTGTCCTGTGAAACAAAGGAAATTGCTAATGAGGCAAGATTGCAAGCGTTGTAAAGCGTGTTAAAATAAATTCTTTTGTTTTGAAGTGAAAGCGTGTCGTGTGCGTGCTTTCACCTTTAGCATTAAAATCCTGTGGAGGGTCATATTTTGCTATGTTTTCCATTTTGAGTGTATGGAAATCTAACAATACCCAAACTGTCCCAACTGTGTCTCCAAACGTCCTCATACCCTGCCAATTTAGAGGACATTTCAAGCTTAATAATGACAAATCCGCAAATCCGAAGCTCATTCGTCTTTCAGAACAATTCTAAGCCCCTACAACGCAATCGGTAAAAAGATTTAAGCTTATTTCACAGCAATTAAGATTTGGATTTTTAGAAGACATCACCTCACTCAAATGATTTGAGTGAGGTGATGTCTCCTCAAATCGATCTAAAAAAGGAATCTCATTAATTACAATACCTGTTCCTATAGTTTGTGTTTTCCAAGGATGTGTTATAAGCAGCTGTTGATATTTCGCCCAAGCTCTTCTTAGAATACTCATTACGGCTTGCCTTATATCTTTTTTTGTGTGCGCGCTACCATCCGCTGGAGATCACTGCCGCCATTTTTCTGTTTTTTATTTCAGCAACCGAGCGGCCCTGGGAAGAAATTTGAATCAAACTTAGGGGAAGGCGCGGACCATTAGAAAACTTATGTAGGCGGTGGAGACGAAGTACAAAAAAGATATTCGCGCAAGGGAAAATTAAATGAAAAAAATTCGTACACGCCAATTAATACTAAAAAAATATTCATGCTATGGCCTAAAAAAAATTCATGCAAGGAATTTGATAACGAAAAAAAAATTCCTGCGGCTCGAAAATTCCCCTCCCCCCCATAACTTTTCTAATAGTCCGTCCCTTATCTTATCTTTTTTGAGGAGGGGGGCGGGGGACGGGCAGGTGGGCTGTGAGGGGGGATGGGGGGTCACTTTATTTTTAGGAGAATAGAAGGGGGCATCATTCGCATTTGTGAACCCAAAAAAGACATCATTTTAATCATCATTTTAAAATGAAGAAGAATTAGAACTGAGAATTCAGAAGGACGACTCGAATCTGTTGGACAATGCCAGTTTGAGAGCATATAAATTTTGTCCTTGTTTTTTAGTTCAATGAAGACATCATAGTTCAGGAAAGACACCATAGTTGAACAACAACTACGAGAGTTCAGAAAGCGACACAAGTATCAATGTATGTTTATTTGGATTTTCTGTCTGCTAAGGCAGGGGATCTTTTAATAGCAGGAGTATTGGGGCAACAACCTTGTTTTTGTAATTTCTTTACATGTATTAAGTGCCAAAGTTTAGTTCAGTTCATCACTCTTCGAGGGGCTTGCTTGTATTGCTCCAACATCCCGCTGGTGTAGGTCTGTGGCAATTCCTAAGTAGGCGCGTGGTAACTTCTCAGTAGTTGCTGCTTAGCAAAATTACAATAGTTCTAAAGTCCTCTCTTTAGAGCCTTGTTATTGTTATGGTACGATTAGAAACAATTATTTGATCATTTTGATAGGTTACATGGAGTTTATTATATATTTTAAAAAAAAACTTGGGGGTGTTTTTAATCCTGTTTTAGGGATAGGGGATAGGGAGGCAATAAATTTCAACTTTTAATTAGGAGATTTAAGGGAAAAATGGGTTTAAAAAGCCTCTATTAATATTATTTACTTATCTTAATTCAGCTGCTTGCTTAAAAAAGAGGGGTACTTGAGAGATGGTGAGGAAACCCATACAGTGCATGATGTAGGATTTGCTGTTTTTGGAAAGGGGATTTATGACGCGACCCAGTTCAGAGTGATAGATTTAAGAAAAGAGTAGCATGGCAAGTGGAGAACAGCGACCGAGCAGATGCCTTTCAATAAGAAGAGACCACACACACCACGAGAGATTCAAAGCATTGTTTTTCTATTACTATGGACAATGTGAGCAATATATTTACATGGGCTTTGTTCTTTTTTCTGAAAAAATAGCTTACATTGATCTTACGTAAGTTAAAACAATGTGCGTAATATATCTTAGTACATGGACCCAGTTTTTTCTTTTCCTTTTTTTTTTTTTGAAAATAATTTCACACTGGTCTCTTTTTCATCTAATATTTCTTTATTTGTGTCTGGAGTCTCACCATCCTATTCATTTAGTCCGGCCTTGCGGCAGGTTGACCTCGTACCTTAAACTCTTAAAACGGCTGCTACGGTTCTACGTTTTAAAATCGTGGGTGGATTTAGGAGTGGGCACCCTTTCCCAGATCTTAACACTGAATCTGCCTTAACCGTTCTCGTAGTCGTACTCACCTTGGGATGTAAAAGTCTCCATTAGAGCCGGTTCATTATTGCCATAAAAAGTTTTACAGAGTCCTTATAGTTACAGCTGATCTACGAAAACTGAGCCACTCCCATCTTGACCCTCTTGGCATGCAAGTGGAATGGATTGATTCAGTTACGAAAAAGTGTTAGATCATCAATATTAATGCTCTGCTTGAATTAGTTATACTTGTTTAGAGAATTTTGCCCTTTTAAATTAAACGCTGTTTCCAGCTGTTAACGTTTTCCTTGCTGAAGTGCAATTTATATAGACTGTTTTTTTCAGAACATTGCAACAGACAAAATACTCAACCCCATTTATGAAGATTGGATCACGACCTGATCTCTGTAAAAAAGTAGGTACGAAAATTAGACTGAAAGAATGAAAGAAAATTGTAAATTAAGGCGCAAAATAAACATCCTCGAGATAACTCAGTATTTTGTTAAGTCAAAGATTACTGATCGGTAGAGCTGTTAAAAAAAAGAAGCCTAGTTCAACTTTATCGATCCTGTTTGATCATCTTTGAATAAATGCTCTCTGTGATCAGATTAAACTCTGTTCGGCACAAATTATTACCTGTGTGTAAAGCAAAGGAATACTGAAAAACGAGAAATATCACATGCTACCAACGGGTAACGGGTAACGGGTAGATCTTGATTGGCTAATATCAAATTCTAAGAGGAGTCTCGTATTTGAAGAAGTCACTCAACAGCGAACATGATTGGTAGCGCTGGGACAATATCCACACATTATCTATACCGATATATCTGTCATAAAAATACAGCGAAGCAAAGAGAAGCTCAGAGCGAGACAATACCACCGAGTTTTTGCTGCTTACCTTGCCGGCGAGAAGCAATGAAGACGTGTATATGCCTTGTTACTCTTTCCCTTGCTGTAGCTTTTGTGAACGCTTTCAGCACTGAAGAACATGTCAAGATATTCTTCCGTCCAGACCACACAGCATTATTGCCTGAAACGACAAGCTTAGAATTCCGAGACGAACCTCCAGCTCTCTTAACATCTTCCCAGAATGACGAGTCGACCAGAAAATTAAAGTGCTTGGCTCATAGTGAGCCATCTTGTGAGAAGCTGGATGTACCAGCATATTTAACGTAAGCAATCAGAACTGGCAAACGTCTTATTTTAAGGAAATTCGCGAAACAAACTTGCTCCTTAGGTTATTTCAATAGACTTCACAGAGGATTTTAGGCTACAAAATACAACCCAGATTGCCGTATAAAACAGGGGCGGATCCAGGATTTTTTTTAGGAGGGGGTGCACTCGTCTCTTGCTCTACTTCAACACCAATAAACCACATAGTTTTTTTTTTCGCAGAATACCAGTTGTATTAGAAAACCGCAGGCCATCTCGGGCGGGGGAGGGGGGTGCGCACCCCCTGCACTCTCCCCCTAGATCCGCCCCTGTAAAAAACATCCACATCTTGAAGCACCACCTTCCAAGCTGCTTATTTTTGTTGTTGTTGTTGTTATTTTTTCGCTTGTAAATTTTAATTTTGGAGTAAAAAGATGAATGATTCGAAGGACTGACCTTGCTTTTCTTGCAGTCTAAATATAGTTGGAGGGAAGTTTTCACAAATTTGAGGACACGCCAGTCAACTGCGTTTTGGGATCGACAGTGCTGTTCAAGAAGACTCCCAGATATCGATGCAAGTTCCTGGCGCTCTATTCGACTGTTGTCGAGCCTGCAATGCCGTCAATGCTAAATGCATGAGATCTGTTGGAAGTTGTAGCGGTGGTCCCGAGTTCTGCTATCGTAACGCTTACAAACGCACGTGCAAATGCTTGGAGAAGCATACCCCTTTAGAGAATTACTACCCTTTGAACTTTTTTCTAAAGGCTGTTCGTGCGTGGCGTCCAATTGTTCATTTATTTGTATTTGTATTCGAGAGTCAAAAGAAAAAATATTGCACCCTTTCAAATGTAAGGTATAGGAAGAAATGACTCTCTATAACACTCAGTGTATCGATTTTCTCGTTACTTTATATTGTTATGTGTTAGGCGGGTAATCTTATAGAGGACGGGTAGCTTGCAAACTAAACTGAACGCAGGGTTATCGGAACAGCAACAAGAAGATTTATTCCAAAAATGAACGTAGTTTCCACTGAGTAAAACTCCACAACAGCACGTAACTCGTTAAACTTACACGGCCTCCGCCAACTTTAATTAATCTTGATAAACTTACACGGCCTCCGCCAACTTGAATAAACTCTGCCTTCGTCACACTTGACTAAACACGACCAACGTCAAACTCTCTTCGCTTGTGAAAACTAGTTAACACTTAACCCGGGCTCGCCTACTTATATACTTTTACAATAAGATTCTGGAACTTTCCAAATAGTCTAATTATAGAAAGATTACAAAACATACCGCTTTTAGAAACGCTTACACAATATCCTAAAATAAACAAACTATGAACTCTCGCGAACCTTCTAGAAAGTCACGCTAGTCACGCAATACAATTTTTCGTAACATTATGTTTGAGTTTTATAATCATTTTTTATTACTTCTAACAATTTGTATTTGCTTACATGTTTGTAATGACAAAAGTAGTCAGGAAAATAAAAAATCACAAAGTAAAATATTTTAACTTTGTGCCTTATTCTGTATAATAGTGAAATAGATATTTTTGAAAGTTTTTTTTAAGTAATTGTATAATTATGGGGGACGCCAGGTAGGTGAGGTAACCCCCTTGGGTGGGATAAAGCAATAACCCTCCTTTACATGCAATCTTACAACCCGCCATCCCATGGTGCACTTTCTCAAGATTATTGAATGGTAGCTAAGCACGTAAACAAGAAAAATGTCGGCAAACCAAGTGTTTTGGCGATTAAGCTACTTCTACACTCACTTGCTGCACTTACTGCAACCTTCAGTGCTGTGGCTTTCTATTGTTACCTTTAATAATGATAAAAGCCACCACCAAATTGAATTTTGCGCGAATTTCATGTACCACGACTTCGACTCTGGCTAGGCGGGCTACCCCACCTTGAAACGTTTACATGACAAAATTCTAACCCAGCTGGGAGGGTTACCCGGTCTGGCAGACTGGGCTACCCGCAGCCCTACCTACGTAATCAAATTAAAATGAGAGATTAAATATGGATAGGCGGGTTACTCCATCTACTGAGTTCCCCCATCTCCATGTAATCAGGCCCTTACTCCTCCGCCTTTTATAAATTTGCGCCATATTTGCAAGAAGCATTTTTTTTCAACCAGTGGAATTGAAAAAAAAGAAACAAACTGAATTTTATGAGCAAATGACATCTAATCTAGCCTTTAGAGAGAGAAATGTACAAAAAGCCAATGCTTATCGTTTTCCATGTATTTATAGAAAGGACACTGTCGTTGGGTGCCCCTGGTTTATATCCTAGATTCTCGTCCGGAGCAAAAATCTTTGGTGACGTATCACACTCTACCGAGCTTGTACGTATGTGTTTGGCTTGTTAACACTTTGACTTCAACAGCGCCGATTGGATCTCTGATAATCTGCATGCGATCTCCAGCTGATATTTGCGAACAATGGGAAAGGAATTTATCTATCGGTTCTGCAGACGTTAGTGGGGCAGGAACACGTGACGAACCCCTGAGAACGTTTTAATTGCTTGTTGTGCAGTAAATACAACGAACATAGAGATGAAGCCATTTCTTAGTTGTCACCTTAAGAAATGTAAAAACCGGCAATGGAAAATTGCAACGTCCTCATCCAAAAAAGATGGTCGCGGTCGCTGAAACTTGGTGCTGGATATACATTGTACCCAAGTGCATGTTTAAGGACAAAAAAGGCCAGTGACGCCATCAGAATTATGGAATAATAAAAGATAAAAAAAAAAGAAAAATATAGAGCGAAAAATGTACCAGTCATCCCGATTAAATGCTGCAAAAAGGCTTTTTCAGGGAATAAAAAGTGTATCATTTTTCCATATTTCAGCTGTACATGTACGCACGGGCGTATGTGCGTATATTGACGGTACGCACCTGCTGTTATTATTTAAGCGTTATAAAGTTTCGATTGTTGAAATTCATTTAGATTCGGTGGACAATCTTCCCGGGAAAAAAAAGCAATGCTTTGGAAAAACGAATTAAGGCTTCATTCAAAAATGACCAAAGAGAGCGAGGCAGCAAACTCTGACGAGTTGTAAAGTTGTTAAATCAACATTTTTGGCACAAGCATAGTACAATAGGCGTGGCTACAGCCCACCTTACGCGTTCGATTCTGCTAGCTTCCTCCTGGCGAAGCTTAAACGATTTCAAACCTGAATTTCGTCGGTGATGAACACGATCCATAATAGAGTACTGTATTTATGGCGAGAGTGGTCTACGAATTCAGTTTATATGGTGTAGACAATGAACTGTTGTCCATTTTTTCTCAGAGCCAAGCGCGGTGAGCTTAAGAAGAAGAGAAGGAGAGATAGTGGCTCTCCCTCGTTTCTCGCGGCTTTGCCCCTCGTCCCTCGCCCTTCGCACGTGCCCGCATTCTAAAGTGTCTCAAAAGAAAAGGAAGGGACTGCTCGCAATCGAATCTTGATGACGCCTTTTCGGTGATCTCGATCTGAACAGAATAATAATAAAAACGATATGGTAAGAAATTGATTGTTTGAATATCATCGAGTATAAAATCTTTCAAATGATTAATAATAAGCCGATTAAAAGAACGGTACGTTTGTACTGAAGTGCTCCGATCGAGCACTAAACGTCACATTTAGGTGACCATGCCGGAAGGCGAGCCGGAAGCATTGTCAAGAATGACAAATAGACCTACTATTGATTACTCATTGATTTCATTGATGTCATCGATTAGTTTCGTCAAGAGTTTCGTCTGGTAAAAGGCGCCTGTTATGTGGGCGACCAGCAAAGTTAACAGGAATGACCTAGGAGGGCGGATCGGGTTGGAGTGAACGGGTATTGAATTAAGGAAATCGGACCTCATTTGCTGACACTTCGCTTCGAGAACAAGGCGAAAAGGAGGAAGGTTACAAAAAGCGGTTCAACCTTTTTCTGATTCTTGCTCTCCTGTTTTCGTCGTTTTCGTTGTTTGTGCTCCAAGTTATTGCCTTTCCGCCACATGTTTTACTGATAGCCTTAGACGATTTAAGATGGAGTGATGTTGGGTTTCATGGTTCACAAATCAACACTACAAACATGGATAAACTTGTTTCTGAAGGCGTAATATTGGATAAGTACTATGTACAACCAATTTGCTCTCCAACCAGAGGTGCTCTCCTTACCGGAATGTACATACAGGTAAAAAGTCTTTGTGGAATTGTACAGAGCATTTATACTTGCATTACTTAAACTGAATAGGTTGTCGTAGTCAGTAGTGCCATCGCTCGTCTCTCGCGATGTTTTCCAAAGTTTCAATCCTACTGTTGAATTCATTCCTCTGGTTTACGGATAATTTCTTTGCCACTGGTGGTATTTACAAGTGATTTATTTTGGTGTCTCAGGGTAATCTGTTCAAAGATGAACAGATTACCCACCCACGCTCCCGTACGGGTCACCAAATCTCCCAGTTCAGGAGCCTAGTCATGGGCTCCTGCTCGGATAAAATCGACTTTCCAGTTTCTCTGTGCTTTTGTTTAAAATTTAGCACATTTCTATTGTCAAAACTAGAAGTTGTTATTTTCATAGTAGACATAGTACGGTACTGGCAGCTCCTTTGCACGTCTTTAGTTACTAGAGACCTTAAGATCGAGATTTGCTCATGTTACTGCAAGCGACAAACTGTGGTTTGGGGTTAACGGCTTCATGTTACCCTTCTACCCATATTTGGGACTTACTCCTATTTTAGCTGAGAAATTGTCTTCAAAAGTACGTTTTTTGAAGTAGATTTCGATAGTCAATAAGCAAAAGAGTTCTAAAAGGTTGTATTTCTTTTCAAAAGTGGGATTGTTGTTTTAGGGGGCAAAAAACCTTGCGGTACATCACTTACCTCTGGAGCGTTGTCTAGCCGTACAAACGTGAACCTTAAACCGCAAACCTGACGGCAAAGCCCTAGTCAGGTGACTTCTTGACGTTCGCGGTTCGCGAGAAATGCGGAAAAACCCCAATTTTAAGGTTTCTTAACTGATAAAGATTATTCCGTCATTACAATGATGAAAGCGGGGTTTGATGGCATGTACTTCATGTAAGACTTCATATATGTCCTAAGCCATTCCCATGTCAAAATTTGGGGGCTAGGTCGATTTATGTTGGGGGGACGGGGGTGGTCCGTTGACATTCAGGAGGGTAGTGCAAGAGGCTGGCATCTCTGGGGAGGAGCCGAGGTTGATCTAACAATCGGTTGTATGGTCCTCGGTATATTAAATAGACATAAGCGATTTTACCTTCAGTGGAAAGCCTTTGATCTTCTCAACAAGATGAGGTATATTTTATAAGTGGTAGCGCTACTAGAGGCCTGTAACGTCACCAATAAAGGTCGCCATCTTGGCCACCATCTTAGATTTTATAAAGTATTAAAAATCAAGTTAAAACCCCAGGAAATATGGTATTTTTCTGTGCCTAACATATAAAATGACACATGATATAAGTACTTTGCATCATTTTATTCACAATCGTTACTTTTATTTTTATTGTTGGGAGAAGTTGAAAGAACATGCGTTTTCACTCAAAAATGGCTTGACCATCTGCTACTTATGGCGTCATGTCTCGTATCCCTAGTAACTGACCATCACTAAACTTGTCTCAAAATGCGTGCGAGCGACAAATGAACAGCTATTGAAAACGTCAAGTGCTGATGTTTTTCAGTCTAGGAAAAAAAAAAAAAATTCAGAGAGGGGCGGCAACCACCCCCACTCGCCCCCCCCCCCCCCCCCCCCTCGTACGTCCAAGGGTTAAAAAAAAAATATCATTTGTCTCTTTGCGACCAGATGAAGAAATTTGTTTAATTTATGCCCATTAGGATAAGACCGAAAATATATAATATATAGATTTAGCCATGCCTAAAAGCGAAGCGGGCGATAATTTTTATAGTTTGCTCAAGCAAAATATAAAATCGAATAATGCTAAGCGGCGAAGGCAACGAGAACGGGAAAAAAAAAAACAAAAAAACAAAAACAACAATAGGTCTAATTAGCATAAAAAGCAACTATGCACGTGCAGCACACTTTTTTTGTACATTTCTTTGCCGTTGTTTTGCACGACTGTTACGTGAAACTTCCAGAAACCTCCTAGTTACACATTTTATGGAGGGAATGTCGGACGTGTTCTTGTTCACTCTTTTTTCACTGTCGCTCATTTTCACCCTGGTGGCCGCTAGCATCCCGCCGCTACAAAATTTAATATTGTTCCTCCAACAGAAAATGTTTCCTTTTGCTTTTTCTCTCTCGCTCCAGCTCCTTTTCTCGTTGAACTTCGCTGGCCCGTCGCCCTAAATTCTCTTTGTCTCTATCTTTATCTTTCTCTATATTACAAATTTGTGGACATGACAATTAATCTAAGCTTAATACTTCCAAAAAAAAAAAAAAGAAAAGACGGATACAGAAACATTTTCCGCTTTCCGTTGTCGTCTTTATTGACTGTTTAGTTGTGTCTGCTTCACAAGACGCAGGTGGCCATACGCTTTCCCGCCAAAATAACCTGACATTTAGCATCGGCTGACAGGGCTGAATAACGTACTATGCATGTCTGTGACATCACTTGTTTACTCGTCTAGCCCGTGCGTGAAGCACTCGCGCAAAGTGAAATTCTTGCAACTGAGACCATTTAATTTTATCTTCGACCATCTAAACTCATGTTTGTGAATGCCAACGAAGGAGAAATTCTACGAATACGTTAGAAATGCAACTCATGGAAAGAAATGTTACGTAATCCAGGGATCAAGGAAAATGTTTTTTACCGTCCCGGCGAAGGTTTTTTTGGCATTGTTTTGATGCAGATCGTCAGTAAGTTTGCAGAAAGATGACTGAGAAATTAAAAAAGAACAATGTGCTGGAGTTTGGGCGACTTTTCTTCGATGGTACGTAAACGATTTACTTAAATATTACTTTATTCTGGTTAAGGAGTTGCAAATCTTTGTAATGTAGGCCGAGCGATAACAGTTGTTGACCGTTTCTTGGTGGCAAGAAAGCCGGCTTCGAGCGCAATAATACCATCAGACACAAGAAGTCATGAAAGTCTTAAACTTAGTTACAAATCTTAGTGCGATCAAAGAAGCTTTTTCGTACCTCTAACCGGCTTAGAGGCGCTGGTCGAGCTGTAGAATCAGTATTTATTCGGTTAAGTTTGTTTAAAATTTAATTTGCACCTTTAAACTTATTAATGAATAAACCTTTAAAGTTTAAGGCTGTTGAAGTTTTGAGAAACAATCACAAGTTGGCTCAGCTCTACGTGAGTTTTCGTATTAACTATAAGTTTTCCATTTATGACAGGTTTGAATGAAGCAGAAGAATCAACGAATGAAGAACTTCAAGTCATTGATACTTTTACCAGCAGGCATCGACTGTATTACTTACCCATTTACTCTTTTCAACATTAATTTTGCCTGTTGTCATATACAAAAATTTATAATAGCTCTTTTGAGCTGAGCCAAGAATGATGTCATAAAGGGAAACAAGTTTGAAAGAAAGAACTTGATCGAAACCTCAGTCATTGTTTTGTGTTCTTACAGTTCTTATAGTGAAACCAAGCGAGATATAACAAGAGAAATAACTAAAAGACGATCATTCAAGGAAAGACAAAGATAAATAAAATGTACCTTTAATGCTGACACTGATATGATGTCCGGACAATTTCGTAGAACTGATAACATATTGATAGTCTGTACTTTCATGTGTTTACGCTTGAAAATGAACACATTCGAATGAAAGAACTGTTTTCGGCTTCCTCCGTGCATCTTCTTTTGTTCATAGCAAAAAAGGGAAGAAAAATTACGAAGGTGGAAACGAGAATTCAATAAAGTATGAAATAATCTACCTTTAGTTTAAACGGGAGCCTTGAATATTCGGAAACCACCTTAAAAATCTGGAAAATGTGAGGATGTTTTGAAAATCCTTTTGCAAACGATACTATTTACAGCGGGGACGCTTCTTTCGTGCGTCTTCTTTTGTTCATAGAAGAAAGTAAAAGAAAAATTACAAAGGTAGAAACGAGAATTATATAAAGTGTGAAATAATCTACCTTTAGTTTAAACGGGAGCCTTGAATATTCAGAAACCACCTTAAAAATCGGGAAAATGTGAGGATGTTTTGAGAATCCCTTTGCAAACGATACTATTATTGCAGGGACGCTTCGTTTGTGCGTCTTCTTTTGTTCATAGAAAAAAGTAGAAGAAAAATTACGAGGGTAGAAACGAGAATTGAATAAAGTATGAAATAATCTACCTTTAGCTTAAATGAGAACCTGAAATATTCAGAATCCACCTTAATAATCGCTTAAATGTGAGGATGTTTTGAAAATCCCTTTGAAAACGATACTAGGTTAGATCCCAGACCTCTCCCGTCTTTGCACATGCGCAGACGTTGTTCAGCTCTGTCGCATCGGCTAACATGTAGTGGGTGTACGGACAGTCCTTACTACGCTGCGTCATAACCAAATTTTCTCGGATGGATAGTTTAACAAATTTTCTTACCCATGGTGCTCCGCTGGTGCCCTTCGCGCGTGAGAGCTCCGCTGTGACGGTGTTCTGAAATAGCCAGCAAATGTCAGCAATAAAAATTAGATCATGCCTGCTGTTTTTCAGTTGGTCAAACGTTTTTATCAATAAGAAATAAACTGGCGCCACCGTTCTGACAAACAATTGTCTTTACAATTGTTTTTTTTGCCCTTGAACTTCTAATTGCTCTAATTTGCAATCTTCCTAACAATGCATTGAAACATATCCCACACGTTGAACATTATCTTTGAGTTAAATAAATTGCTGTACGTATTTGCGTCAGTAAGCAACATCGTTCAAGTATAAAACATCCTCATTGATCGTCAGAAGCTTATTCACCAAAAGTTGGTAAATACAGTGGATCAAAAAAGTTGAAATCTGAGGTACGTAAAGTAGAATTTTTTTACCATTATGAAAGATAGAGCTGTTTTTTACTTACAATATTTAGTAGCCTTTTTATTATCTTTATACTTTATCATGAACGGCGTTATTGACACCACTACGCCGTATGTGAACATATGTTCCTGTTACGGCCAACAGTTAAAGTACCTTTTTGCTTCACTCTACCCTTTTCCCCAATAAATGCTTAATACCCAAACTAGCGAGTTTTAGATAAAAGCCCTGGGGACGAGGTTGGCTGGATTTATGAGTTGGATTTTAAGTGAGTGAGTCTTTATTAAAGTCGCCGATGGGTGTTGTGTTAAAGTTTGTGGTGGAAATTGCGACTTGACTTCGTAAGGCCAAATAACGCTGTGTACTCTAGTTAGTATTTTGTTTCTACTTTCATGCCAAGGCAAGTCACTGGTCACCAGTGAATTAGCATTGCGAGTAGTCAGGTTTGAGTTGTTAAGTACACTGTAAGCGAGGTCGCAACACGAATTGGAGTTTGCAGGTTGTGAGATCACGTGAAAAGCCTTCACTATATTTTCTTCACAATTTAAGTGTATTTTTCCCTACCATGAGGTCACTGAATTAAAAAGATGTACAAAGATGTGTGTTTAATGAAGTCAAATAAAACAGATATTCTTTATATACCATCGAACGATTGCTAGTACCTGATATAAGAATACAATTATCCTTCGACTGAGTAATGCTTTAGCGGACTTCTACAAACACCTTGCAGTCGCCCAAACTGTTTTCCCCTGAATCATGAAAAAGGAAGAATTTTGCTCACATTTTCATAGGACTTTAAACGTTTGTTAGCGGCATAGCATTTTTTGAGACAAAAGGAATCTATTTTATCTTGCGGCTATTAAAAAGGAATAATGTGCACTTCATTCAATGGCATGAATGTTACTGAAAATAGAAAGTTACTTGAACCGGCCAAAAAGTTTTTTACTCCGTTCTTTCATCTAGTGTAGAATCCTAAACACCGACTTATATGTCGTCATATATCTTAGAAATTTTTTGCTCTTCAAAACATCCTTTATCATCGGTCAATTTCTTTTGTTTTTTGCATCTGAAGAAGAAAAGAATTCATATAAAAAAATTCAGCGATGGATTTGAACGTTTTATTTTAGGGAACATACGGTTTGATAAAATCGCTCCAAATGAATACAATTCCACTAAAATTGACAAAAAAAATTGCAATCCACCCTCAGTCCACGCAAGCATGCGATCCGCTGAATATCAAACTACAGTCCTGCTAAAATTTCTAATAATAACTCGTATAATTTATACGAATGTTTTGACAATCATCCAATCAAAATCACTTCCGGTTTTTGGATTGTGACATCACTGAAGAGTGTGAGCGCCCAGCTTTCAGACGACTCCCTCGGAAGTTTGCGACTGTATAAGTCTATATAACTCTTTATTAATAAATCTGAGGCTTCTTACTTTTTTTCATATGGATATACTTGGAAGTTTATAAGCCCTGAAGACAGACCCAAGGGTGTTGCTTCCAACCTCAGCGTTTATCGAGTGAGTGATTATCATATCTCCTCTATAAAATGTTTCTGTGACAGGGGTAATTACTACACAGTTTAACTTATCCTGAAAGCGAAGATCCCCATCTTTTTTTCTACTGGATAAACGAGTGAGTTTTTAGATACTTTCGTCGGAACTCGAACTTCTAGATTTCTGTTTGCCCTTAGATGTCCTTATATTTGAGTCTGAAGGATTTAAACAGTCCAGTTAGTTATCTCATAAACTATATGCGGTAGCTCCAAAGGCGGAACTTGCTTAGGATTCCTTGCTGAATCTAAGTTTCGTAGAACTATTTTAAGTAATAACAGAAACTTGTCGTTACCACAGAAGGAATTAAAAATTACGAAAGAAAGAAAAGTAAATTCATCTCTGTATCACTTCTTCCTTAAAATGACCATGACACATCAATCATATGGTTAATAAACTATATTTGTAAAAACAAAATGCATTTGTCTCTTTGCGACCAGATGGCGGAGTTTGTCAATTTATGCCCGTTAGGACAACACCGGAAAATGAAGCATTAATTACAAAACGATCGATGGCTTTTTGAAATGGCCAGCTAACGTCAGTAATAGAAATGAGATCATGCCTGCTGTTTTTGGTCAAACATTTATATTTGTCAGCCCGATAAGCTGGCGCCTCAGGTGACAAAAAACTGTCTTTTTTGCGTTTGAATTTGATTTTTTGGGGGAGAAGGGTCCTTCCTGAAAATATGTCAAAACATATCCTGCGTTAAATCTTGTTTGAGTTTTAATTGCTAGTCGTACTTGGATCTTCACAGGCAAACAACTCAGACAATTGAAGAAGCGAACAGCAGTCAGAACTCTTTTAACCACCAAAAGTTAGGAGACGTACAACTGATCAGAAGAGCTGAAAATTTTGAGGTAAGAAAATAAAACTTTTAAATAACAACAATGATATGGAGGTGAGAGGTGATTTTTCCTACATTATTTCTTAGTTATTTCAGTGATATTCTTACTATGATCATGACCAGCGTGAGTGCAATATTCCTGTTTATTTCGGCATCACTTTCAGTCATGTAAAATATTCATGTGTTATATACATGTTATAATATATTGTAAAGTGGGCGCGTCTGTTGTCCTCTCATCCACGAATCCCTCTCTCCTTCCATCCTTCCTTAGTTTCAGCGGTTGAAAGATCTATCCGTATCCAATCATTGTTTTATTATTCATTCAAAATAATTTCTAGTTTAAAAAGATAGCTGAAACATGCTTATCGTTACCTTAATCGATGTTAAGTTCCCGTCTTCAACTGCATATTTCTCGTCAAGTTCTGAAGATATTCAATCTAAAAATAGCAGATGTCGTCTGAAAAGAAACATTTAACATTGTTTTTCATTTCAGTATTTCTTCATTTTGTATTTTTTATTAATTCAATCAAAGTCTTTTACTTTATGTTTCACGTCAATGTATGAACAGCTTCTGTTTGTATTTTGGTAGTCGTCGCATACACGAACTTGACTTCCTTTTACAGCGGTTAGCACGTTCATCGCTCTGGCCACGCTGGTTCATAGAAGCACTTCGATGTATCAATGACCTTGTCCATTCAGAAAAAAAGGTCCTATTTCTGCTTTACCGTGTTGCACGGTTTTGATAATGATTTCAGCTAGAGTGATTGGATTGCGTTCAGTGGAAAGTGATGTTTTTTACAATTCTTGACCGGCGGAAAAATGCAAAAATTTTCTTCCATCAGCGACATTTGCTGTATAAATAAAAAAGAACGAAAAATATCGGGTGTTGCATGGGCACCGACTTATCATGGCGACAAGACGCAAGCTTAACAGACTTTCCCTTCGCCTAACGAGAGACTTGTTTTTTTATGAACACATACTCGGATCCATAATGTAGATAATTTATAACTAGTATTTACGTGAACCTTGATGGCCATGAGTTTCTCTATTCTCTGGTCGGTTTCGACCGGTCCATTCTTTATTTATTTACTTTATTCTTTATTTGTTTATTTATCTATATTATAATTATTTTTTCCCCAAAACGACGATATATTTTATGTAATAAGGAATTCTGTTTTTTTTATTGATTGAAATATTTCTGAAACTTGAACTAGAATCAAACTTAAACAACTGAGCAAAATGCCGCTCGGATCTTTCTCTGAAAAAAAAAATGCATTGTTTTGAAGGGAAAGAAGTTATTTTTTTCAGTAAAACAACCGTGTCATAGAACAAGTTCAAATTTCATTTTATCCATGTTTTCTCGGAAAATATATTCAAAATTTTATGTGGTATTCACGACTTACAAAAATGCAAAAATAAAAATAAAAATTCTTGAAAGATATAGTGTCAAGAAGTATTTTTAAGACTGCAGTTTAATTCGCTTCTATTTTTCTATTTTTTTTTTGTTCTAACTCCCTGTCTCCGCGGTCCCCCAGAAAGCTTGAACAGACTTTTTGAAATTGAGTTTGTTTGATCAATTAAACACCAGGGTGATCTGCGAACGGACTGTATAATTCCCTGGGGTACTTCTTTATAATAATCTGTCTCCGTCTCCGGGGGAACTCCTCATTGAAGTTTCTGATAGGATCATACAATTATGTAGATTAGTTGCATAGATAATTAACGTTATTGCCTGCAAATAGGAGAGAGATTTTAAAAGGCCCCAGTTTTTACCCTGACCAGGGTAATGCATATATGGGAAATAGGGTAAGGGATTTAAGGAATTATGCATCGTGGCATCACCGGCAATTTCCAGTAGGCTTTGAAAGATTGGACTAGCATAACTTATGGCACAATTAGTCACTACGAGCATAATTTTCATCGATTTTTTGAAAAAAAAGCACTGCTAGCATAATTTGTACTTTTTGGTATAATTTTGCAGTACAAAAATTGTCATTTATTGAACATGCAACCAATGTTTTTGGTCCGAGATCTGTGTTACAGGCAAATCTAAGTAACGAAATCATTTATTTGTCTGTGGTTACCTGGGGTGGCGTCCGCGTGCTGGTTGTTTATTGTTTGAGTTTTTATACTTGTCAGACTCTTAAAGTTTCTTGATTTAAAGGGGCTGTGTCACGGCAGTCCAGTTCATTTTGTTTAATTTTGCCAATTACTCACCCTCGATCGCTATGGAACTTAAATTAAGCAGAGTAAGCAAAGAAATTACGTGTAAATGACAAAATCAGAAATCCGAGACAAACAAACATGTCTCCTGAGCATTATTTTTGAACTTGCAAGCAGCAGGGACCAAAATTGAAAAACTGCTAGGCTGAACAGTTTTCAAAAACCCTAATTTCAATCCGTTTCAGTCTTCTTCAGTTTTGCCCATCCGTGGCATCTGTTGTTTCTCTTATGTTATTTTAACCTTCCTTTAAAGTTTTAAGCGGTTATTTTTATGTTTCTCATGATTTAAGGGGCATTTTGAAACTTCCTAATTTGGCTGAATTTCGTGACACAGCTCCTTTAAACAGGGTAAATGAATTTGCCATATACTTGTAAATGAAGCATTGTGGTGTTTTTTTTTTTTAAAGTAAAAAGTGAAAAGCATAATTTCGGCATTTTTTTTTTTTTTTTTTTTTGCTGAAACGAGCTTAATTTACAAAAAAGGCAGAATTATTTTAGATATATACGAGCACTGCAAGTAGCATATCATGCGACTTTTGCGAGAACAAGCTATCAAAGCTTATTTCTCAGGGGTACCCCCTTCCTTCCCTCCCCCCCCCCCCGCTTACTCGTGGTTATTAAACTTTGCGTGCATAACTCTTTAACACCCACGAAATAAATTCAGTGACATGCTATGAACCATGATTATTTTGTTTTCAACAGATTGGGAGATGGCAGGCATGAAAACATTATTCATTATTTTCGTTATCGTGTTCCCAGTCGCGATGATAAAAGAGGAAGATGTAAATCATGGAGGTAATAACTACGACAAAAATTTAATTGCGCACCTGCGGATTGTCACCATTTTATTTCAACATCCTGTCTTGCTTCATGTACAGAAAGCCGCTTAAATTTTCATTTTTATACTTTCCCTAAAACATCATTCCGAGGATTTATTCACCATAATTTTTATACCGTCCATAAAATTTGCATGAGAATTGTTTTCAATTTTTCCCTGTATGAGTAAGCGGTCATCATAAGAGAAATTGAAGACAATTTACTGTGCACGATTCTTGGGGGTAAACAAGGTGTTTTACGGGCGATGTAAAATTTGTGAATATGCATGTTAACAACTTCATTGTTTTATTATTATTTTTTAATTTAACACTTCAAAAATGTGCGATCAACATTTCGCAAAATTTCTTACGTACAGCAGAAGTCCTTTCATGAATTGCCTTGCTCTATTTTTTTCTTACTTCATGGATTTGAAATAAATTTGTATTTGAGAAAATCTTGCTCTACAAACAACTCTTTAAATCGGACAACCCCCTGGTGCTGGGCCCTGTCATTGTCCAGTCATTTGACTTTAACTATGCTCTCTATAAGGCGGAAACCTCTCTAAGGGCCTGTTTACATGGACTGGGGGACCTCGGTCTAGTGGGGTTCCTTTTTTTTTTTGTTTTCACGCTCTGGGGGACACAAAACAAAAGAAACTTACCCCACTAGATCGGGGTCCCCCACTCCATGTAAACAGGGTCTAAGAAGGACAGCGGACACTTTCAAAACCGTCAACGGTCCCTTGAGAAGTGCTTTAGGTAATGAAAAATACCGCAAAACGGAAATGTAGGTGCACTACATGACAAGTAATTATTACATACCCATCCAAATACAGTACGCGTCTTCTTACAGCTCGTATATTCTAAACGCCTCATGGAGAACCTCTTAACCTGTGAAACAGCTATCTTCTCCGTCTTTTAGCTGAACTCTTTGAGCCTAATGGGAACTTCAAATGGTGATATAAAAAACAAACCATTATAACGAATTGGAGCATTGCGTGACGACCTAAAAACGGCTGTGTAGCAGACTAGAACTCTGACGGCAAACGAAAAACAGTTCGAGTAAGCGAGTTATCGGGGTCGATCAAAAAATTTAATTTACCATGTTGCAGTTATTTTTTGGTGAAGGAAAAGGAATTTTAGTTCGAGATGGCGAGGAATTTTAGTTTTCCGAGTTCGAGTTGACTGAGTGAAAATGACTAGAAAGTGGGATGAAATCCAAGGGAAATTGGACTTAGTTTGAGTTAGTGATCGAGGAGTTCGAGATATCCGAGTTCGGGTTATCGGGGTTCTACTGTATTATTATTTGTTTTGCTTGAGTATAAACTGTTGTTAAAAGAAGCAAATACTGAATTTTTTTTACTTTGTAGCCTTGTTCCGATTCCACCTTTCCAGTACATTGATTCGTTTTTTTTATTGTTTTGCACAAGTAAAATATATGTGGACTGTATTTATTGCGAATATTCTTGTAATTACTGGCGCCATCTACTTTGACTCTCTATTACCGGGACACCTCTCTTTAATAGACGGAGAGTTATTATTATTAGGGACCAGTTATAATTTAAGTTGGAGGGGGGGGGGGGGGGGGGTGGAGGAGAAATTGTTTTTTATCCCAAATTATTTCCAGACCCCTACTCAAAAGCACCCATGTTTTTAGGTACCCCCCCCCCCCTTCAATCATGTTAAAAGATTTGAGGGCCCTCCTTTCTTACATAATACCCAAAGGGTAATAACAAATAACATTTTCTTTACTTTACCGTTCTTACTCACTGTCACTTCCGAATGTGCCAACTACATAATCGTCATCTGAGAGTGATTCGTCATCTTGCTGGTCAGCATAGGACATGGAGTAATAACCTCAACAGAGAAGCAATTCACACTAAACTGAGAAAGAGATTTCACCTAGCTTATAGAGCAAGGATATATATCAGTGATTGTGTTATAATTGAGATAAGACAAGAGATCGAAAGGTTAGAGGCCGACAGGACCGCTTCAAGGAAGAAAGAAGATAATCAGCTAAAGCTTACTGCTTTTTATATGAGCAGTACATGCTCTCATAGCAAAAAACTTGACAGTGACACAGACAGTGAGTCCACATCATCCTCATCTACAAATAGAAATGGATTCGGATAGTGAGATTGCATAACATGACTTTATGCATATAATCATTTCTTAAAATGCCGATGAAATTGTTTCAGTGTTACACAATAATAGATGTTGTGTTGATGCACCTACTATTTGAGCATTAAATCTTTTTGTCAAAATGCTGATGAAATTGTTTTAGTATTACACAATATAGGACTTTGTGTAAAACTGAATCAAAATCAGGTCCTTTAATACTCAAGCATCATGCTTCTCAGTAGGGATGCTACTTAAAAGAAACTTGAAGACCCCCCCAAAGTCATCTTTTGGCATTTTAAGGCCCCCCATATTCCATCCAAAAAAAATTGAAGGCCCCCCAATTTCTCCTCAACCCCCCCTCCAACTTAAATTATGACTGGTCCCTTATTATTATTATTATTATTATTATTATTATTATTATTATTGTTATTATTATTATTGTCATAATTGTTTTATCGTCATTTTTCTATTAACGTCATTATTTATTATTATAATATAATAATTTATTTTAATTGTTATATTAATTTATTATTGTTTTGCACGATTGATAAAATATCGTTAGCTTACAAATTTAAATTTACTGTTCATATGTGTTGCTGGTTTGCAGTTTGTCCTGTTCCGAAGACAAAAGAGGAAGAGGAGTTTATTAAAGAGCGGGAAAGGAACAGACAGTTAATGGAAGAAATCGCCAGAGAAATTGAAATGACCTGCTTAGGTAAGTTAAAAAATGAAAAAACAATAACAACAACAACAACAACAATAATAAAAACCTTGGATGAGCAAGTCCTTCCGCGCGAATTGCATGCCCTTTTGAATAGCTGAACCCTTTGGGGCAGTTGGGAATGTTCCATATGGAACAATATATAGAGTTTGCATTTCTAAAACCACTTTGACTTACCCTTTTAGTTTAAGCCATTTAGTTGGTAAGCAGGGAATCCAGGAAGTTATACATACATACATTGTATGTCCGCAGGTAGTCATTTCGACTCCAGAAGGAAGATCATCAGGTTACAAGATCGATATCTCTCTTTACAGATAACTCACAAAGCCCAGGAGAGGTTGGGCACACCACGGGGTCAACGTCCCTTACTCTTACTCGTACCAGATAAGTGAAAGTGCTGTGTGAGATGGGACCAACGGGTTTTCGTCCTTATATCCTAGAAGTCTCAAGAAAGTCTAACCGTTTGCAGATGTCATTACAAAGGCAGCACTTGCTTCTCAGTAATTTAAAGAGCCTGAGTGTTTTTGCGGTCGGGATTTGAACCCGCGACCTCCAGCTCAGCAGACCAGCGCTCTCCCGGCTGAGCTAACCAGACGGCGGAGGTTAATAAGAACTTGGCACACTGCTACCTTATTATGGAAATCTTGACTTATCCTGTCAGAGTTATAAACAAACATTTTGGGCAAAAATCCACTGCCAATTTCGCTATTTGTCCACTACTCTTTTCAATTTGATTTCCCCCTATTCCCGAAAGCTAACTACAAGGCACAATTCCATGGATTAAGAGGCTATAAGTTGGACTAGATAATAAAGGAATGAAAGAGAGCAAGCAAGAAACCTGCAGAAAACATTTATACCAGTTTTAGTCTTTTCTCAAAACGCACAAAATTTTCGGACTTGGAACCAGTAATGGTAAACATTGTTGACAAATGATTTCTAGTCCATGAGCCGTTTTGTGACTTTTGTGAGAAGTGGGTAAAAATGCAATGTAGTAGTAACCTCTGATTAGACATAGTTTCCTTGTAACAAATGTATATCAAATAAATCATATTGGAGAACTGCGGAAATGAAATCAAATGAAGAATGATCCTCGCGGAAGTGACCGCAATTTATATATGCAATTACGTAAGAAGCCTGAGAAAAATTCAGGACTTTAATGGCATTTGAACCCGTGACCTGCGATACCGGTGCAACGCTCTAACCAACTAAGGTATAAAGCCACTGATGTTGCAGGTGGTCAAGCCATTTTGGAGTGAAAACGCATGTTTTTTCAACTTTTTTGCGATTTTAACCTGACTTCTAATTCCTGGTAAAATCCACCCAAGACGGTGGCCTAGATGGCGTTCATTGTTGGTGACGTCACAGGCCTCCAGCAGCGCCACCACACATAAATTTTCCTCATCTTGTAGAGAAGATCAGAGGCTTTCCACTAAAGGCAAAATCTTTTCGAAATAGTGCAACATATCAAAAACTCCTGAGGAGGGGTTCCATCAACCCCCTCCCCTTGTACCACGGTGGGAGTATGAATTTGCGTGTACGTCCGATTGTTAAAAAATCCGAACCAGCATTTCATGGATTTCCAGTATTACTGTTTTATTAGGAAATGCGAAAAAAGATTTGTAAAACTGTCCGCGTGCAAGACAACTGATCTTGAGAACAGCTTTTCAATAAAAGCAGAACTTAGCTGTGAAACAAAAACTTGCCGACTAGTAACAGCGGAGCTCAGACTAAACGTTAGCGTAAACGAAAAAGAGCCAATACCGCTTTTACGCATCAAGACGGCAGAAAGAAGAGGATTGTAAAACGCTTGTATGCGACAAACGTGACAGGTCTATTACTTACGTGTTTTGTGGTGATCTTCACTTAAGTTAATGTTTTCTGGCCTTTTGAAAAAAGACCCGTTTAAAGAAAGGGGAAGTTCGGCGGAAAAGTTTTTTGAACAAAATTATTTTCACGCTTGTTACACAAGGTATGCCTTCTTCCTTCCTCTCCCGTACTGTTGCGTAAGCTCACTCTTAGTGAACTTAATTACGTGACCGGACGGGAGAGGAAAGAAGACGGCAAACAAGCGTGACAATAATTTTGTTTGAAACAACTTTTCGCTAAACTTCACTCTCCTTTAAACGGAATTTTTTTGTAAAGACTAGTAAACGTTAATGTTAGGTGAATATATCACGACAAAACGCGTAGGTACTAGTCCTAGCCTGTCACTTTTGTCATGCACAAGCGTTTTGACGTCCTCTTCTTCCTGCCATCCTGTTACCTAAACTCACAATTATCCCGCACGGAGGTCAGTCCAAAAGCACGCAAAATACTAAGACCAGAAGTTCAATTTCACTTGCATAGCAACCCCGTAGCCTAGCAACACGATACGACAAGGGGCCCTAAGGCATGCAACGTTTCTTGATTGGAGTATTCAGACCAACGTTTTCTCAATAGGATTCTTGGTGAAAGTACGTCAACAGATATATATATTTTTCATAGTTTATAATAATTTGAACCAGGAGATCATGATCTCAGTTGTTTGAGCTCAAACATTGTTGCAAATACAAATAATCAAAACAACTGTTAAGCCGGCTTAAAGTGTGAAAACTAACTTTATCGGTAAAGGAAGAAAGAAATTCTTATAAGTAACTTCTACTTGCTGATTTGTAGACGAGTGTGAAACAGGACTTCATAACTGCCACGATGATGCATACTGCACCAACACCAAGCGTTCCTTCACGTGTACTTGCAAACGAGGATATTCTGGGGATGGTGTCAACTGTGCAGGTAACAAACCTACATACGCAGCGTGAACTTACAGGATCTAAACTTTAGTAGTATGTTGCAGCAGAAATAAGAAATAAGCCAATAAGAAAGCTCCAAACTAGTTTCGTATTTATCTAAGTGACATGTTGTTATAAGTAGCATGAAACAAAATAAACAAAATAAGTGCTCCTTGCCATTGAATTTGTTTTGGAAAAATTAATTCAAGCGTAGAAAATTTCAGGGTTACCGTTGGAATGCATTGCACTACTATCTCTCATTCGATATGAATAAAAATCGAGCTTGGTCAGTCTGATAATTTAGCCTTATTTATTTCCAGACGTAGACGAGTGTAATACAGAAAAACACCAATGTGATGAGGCTATTTCATTGTGCGTTAACACTAAAGGATCCTTCGCGTGTTACTGTCAAAAAGGGTATTTTAAAAGTGGACAACACAAATGTACAGGTAACATCCCCTTTAAGATCTCTTAATTGAAACATTCAAATGTTTCGTAGCCACGTCTTTTGTTTATGTTAAGTTAGCGTCCTTACAATTTTCCATTTTAAGCTTTCTTGGCGCTTTAAGGTGAAACGGGTTTTCTTTGAGCGACGCACGCCAACTGGAAGTAAATCCTTATCCCTTTTAATATACATAAAAACTACCAAATTTTTATTGCCTACCTCTTTTCAGTGTCGTAACTATTATAGTGAAGGCTTGCCCGAAAAAAAATGGGAAACTACCGAACAAGAATGAAAACAGACAACAACTGGTTGACGTACGTTGCTCAACGCCTTTGCTTACAAACTCCCTATATCATAATTAGCCTCTCACGCAGACGTTATTAGGTGAGTCATATATATAGTTCCTCTCCACAAGACCGACTATTTTAGAAAGGCCTGTGTGGGACGCTAATTTTTTATATTAAGTACCAGATGTTACCTGGAACTCGCAATGACTCTAGCCTGCTTAACAGGGGCTTTAACCTGATCCAGAACGTAGCATGGGCTCAAGGAAGGTCGGAGCGCGAGAGGGAGACACGCAGGAAGAGAGGTAGCGCCTGGCTGAGAGGTCAATGAAAATCGTATCAAAAAAAAAAACAAAACAAAACAACCTCTTTTGCATTATGATTTCCTCTGATTTCCTCTTTTGAAAGTCGTTTTCACTAAATTTCATCAAGCGTTAATTTCCTATAATAAGGCAGATAACTGTTATTATGACAGGACAAAGTTACTTGAAATAAAAGAAAAGAAAAGTAAATCAGTTTTTTGATTCAGTGCCTGACTTTTGAATTGCAGATGAAAATGAGTGTGAAACAGGAAAGCACAACTGTCATGCAAACGCTTTTTGCAAAAACACTAAAGGATCCTTTGAGTGCACCTGCAAGCCAGGGTATTCTGGGAATGGAGTTAACTGCACAGGTGAAAACAATACCTCGGTCTTCTTTATAATGAATATTTTTCTAATCAACTCCATTTATCTCGCATTAGAGCCAAGGTCAGCCACAAGGTAGTATGCAGCTTAGTCCCTAGAGCTACAGTTTGTTCTTCAGTTTAAGATGAATAAGTATGGAAATGCCCTTGCATTATAGAAGTTTGTGATTTGCAGTATCTTTATGCAATTTGACCCATATACATGCTTGAAATATTTAAGTTTTTTTAATGTGCTATTATATTGTGCCCCTACAAGATTGCATTCTCTAATATCTTGCTTCCTTAGGTCTCGCTAATCCTCTATCTATACACGTAATGTCATTAATTTTTTTGTGAATTTTTTTCACCTGCTCAATATATAGCAAAAATGTTTTTGCTTTTCAGTATAGCCAGAAATCTCTCTCTCCCTCTCTCTTCTTATCGTAACCAATCCTAGAAAATAAAAAGTTAAGTAAATCAGTTTTGATGATTTAGTCCTGCATCTGATTTGCAGACGTAAACGAGTGTATAACAGGAGAGCACAACTGTGATGCCAATGCAGCTTGCAATAACACTGAAGGCTCTTTCGAGTGCACTTGCAAACCAGAGTATTATGGGAACGGAGTTAACTGCACAGGTGATTATATTTCAGTAAAGGCCTGTATCGTCTTAATGTTAAGGCTATTAATTCAGTATTATATTGTCTCGAGTTCACGCGTTTGAGTCCCTGAGTAGAATTCAAAAGAGACATTTCCAAATGTACAAATAAGAGTTTGAAGTGTAGCCTTTGATCGACAAAGTGATCGTTGTCATAATTATTTAGTAATTACTGAATGAGGCTGTGTAGGACGTGAAGAATTATGTAGAGCGAAGAAGATGTTATCCTCAATCTTGCGGTGGCTCAATCCAGCTTGATCGAAGTTTAGTACATCTGATCAATCCACTGAAAGCGTTACTTCTCCCAGTGAAGATAGATCATAGATAATAAAATAATCAAGTCGCAGCCGGCTGAAGGCTGAATTGTTTAATTATTTACGATACTGACAACAAAAGGTATAAAATAATGGTAAAAGACTAATTACAATTTTGTTAATTAAGAATAATGATAATGAAGAACTGAAAAAGAAAGGAAAAATAACGTAATAACACTTAATCTTACACTATAATAACATGTTTGGACGACCGCACATGGCTGGTTTGAACGAATTTTTGCAGCGGTTTGTGCGAAAGGAGGGCAAGTCGTAAACTCTCTCCTGTCTGGTATTGTAGTAGCCTTGGTGGTTCGGAGAAAGCAAGCATGCGAATTTGTGCTGATCCGAGGATATACTATTATAAACAGCTGAATACACTGATCGTTACGCCTATTATATATAGTTCTGAGACCAAAACTGACTAAACAGTGTTTGTATGATGTATCAGGCGCTATTATGGAGAGCGCTTTTTTTTGTACACGCTCACTTAGACAGTACGCTAGTCGGGTAGGCTACGGTGAAAATGGGCGAGCAATATTCTAGTACAGATCTTATTACTCTACAGCGGAAGTCAACAATATCTTTACAGCTCAAGCTGAACCAAAAAAATACAAACGCTTATTTGCGTTCTTAATAGTTTCATTTAGTATTCACCAAATCAGTGGATAGCAATTTTCGCACGTTCTGATTGGCTTCCGTAACGAGGAACATCCTTGGATATTCACTGTTTGGGACGGGATTCTGCTTATCGTTCACGCGCGACAGTTTCGAAAGATGAAATTTTAGCGGTAACTGAAGCAGCTGCTCCCCCACTATTCTGATCACCTTCCCTTTGGAGGATAGTTGTATATTATATAAACGTTCCACTTGAGATCGTTAATAATAACAATAATAATAATAATAGTAGGGACAGTACTTTCCTTAGTATCTTTGCTGTCGCCAACCGTATGCTGCTTTCTGGATAACGTTCACTAAGCAAAGTACTGTCCCTGTAAGAAGAAGGAAAAGAGAGACCTGGGACCCGTAGTGACTTGTTGTAACCCGCTCCCAAGGACTATAAACCAGGCCGAACATCCTGCCTGAGTCTACAAGGAATGAACATAATAATAATAATAATAATAATAATAATAATAATAATAATAATAATAATAATAATAATAATAATAATAATAATAATAATAATAGTAATGAAACTTATATAGCGCCGTTATCAATATTGCTATTTTTATCAGCGCTTTTAAGCGCTGAGAAAAAATCAAACAAAATCGGAAAAATCACGGCCACGGTCAAATCTCGATTTCGCTCCTTTTTTGTGAGCAGTAAGCCTAAGGTGTGTAATGAAATAAAATGAGGTTAGTTTCTTAAAGTATTCTTTGTAACGGCCACAAACAATAAAAAACCGTCTCGACCCAAAATATCAAAATTTCACTGGTTTTAAACGTGAAATTAGACGGTTTTCAGGAAGTCTTCATTCGGACACAAAACCTAAATTCAGACCTTTTTAACTATAGTTGTGTACACTAGGTCTTCCTCTTTTTAAAAATACTAATATGTGGGGGTTAATGTTTTAAATAAGAAAATAAATAGCGCATTTGTGTTATTGTTATAGCGAATTTTTAAGGGTGTTATCCACCTCGGCCTTCGGCCTCTGTGGATAACACCCTCCTCGATTTGCTTAATTCTTCATATCCTACTCAGCCTCACTCATTAATTGCTAAATAATAAGTCAGGTATATTGTAATTCTAATAGGCTATTTTCGAGTTGACTCGAGCTTTTGTCTTAAAACGACGCAAATTGCGAAGCCTTTTGATATGAAAATAAATTTCAAAGGAAAAAGGTTTGAGGATTGACCTGTTTTGAAAATGAAAATTGATCGCATCAAATGGCTATTATGGTAGGCCACAGTAATTGCTGTGAAAGAAAAACTAAGTCAGTTTTGATAATTCAGTGCCTGACTTCTTTTTTCCAGATATAAATGAATGTGAAGCAGGAAAGCACAACTGTCATGCAAACGCTAATTGCAAAAACACTAAAGGATCCTTTGAGTGCATCTGCAAGCCAGGGTATTCTGGGGATGGAGTTAACTGCACAGGTGAAATCAATACCTCGGTCTTCTTTATAATAAATCTTTTTCTAATCAACTCCATTTATCTCGCATTAGAACCAAGTTCACCCACAAGGTAGTATACAGCTTAGACCCGAGAGCTACAGTTTGTTTTTCAGTTTAAGCTGAATAAGTATGGAAATACGCTTGCATTATAAAGGTTTGTGATTTACAGTATCTGTATGCAATTTTTTAATGTGTTAATGTGTTTTTTTAATGAGCTATTATATTGTGCCCCTACAAGATTGCATTCTATAATATCTTCCTTCCTTAGGTCTCGCTAATCCGCTATCTATACACGTGATGTCATAATTTTTTTTGTGAATTTTTCACCTGCTCAATATATAGCAAAAAAGTTTTTGCTTTTCAGTATAGCCAGAAATCTCTCTCTCCCTCTCTCTTCTTATCGTAACCAATCCTAGAAAATAAAAGGTTAAGTAAATCAGTTTTGATGATTTAGTCCTGCATCTGATTTGCAGACGGAAACGAGTGTATAACAGGAGAGCACAACTGTGATGCCAATGCAGCTTGCAATAACACTGAAGGATCTTTCGAGTGCACTTGCAAACCAGGGTATTATGGGAATGGAGTTAACTGCACAGGTGATTATATATCAGTAAAAACTTGTATCGTCTTAATGTTAAGGCTATTAATTCAGTATTACATTGTCTCGAATTCACGCGTTTGAGTCCCTGAATAGAATTTAAAAGAGACATTTCCAAATGTAAAAAATAAGAGTTTGAAGTGTAGCCTTTGATCGACAAAGTGATCGTTGTCATCATTAGCAACTACTAAATGAGTCTGAGTAGGACGTGAAGAATTATGTAGAGCGAAGAAGATGTTATCCTCAATCTTGCGGTGACTCAATCCAGCTTGATCGAAGTTTAGTACATCTGATCAATCCATTGAAGGCGTTACTTCTCCTAGTAAAGATAGATCATAGATAATAAAATAATCAAATCGCAGCAGACTGAATTGTTTAATTATTTACAATGCAATAAAAAGTATAAAATAATTGTAAAAGACTAATTTCAATTTTGTCAATTAGGAATAATGATAATGAAGAACTGAGAAAGAAAGGAAAAATAACGTTATAACTCTTAATCTTACATTATAATAACATGTTTGGACGACCGAACATGGCTGGTTTGAACGAATTTTTGCAGCGGTTTGTGCGAAAGCGGGGTAAGTCGTAAACTCTCTCCTGTCTGGTATTGTAGTAGCCTTGGTGGTTCGGTTAAAGCAGGCAAGCGAATTTGTGCTGATCCGAGGATATACTATTATAAACAGCTTAATACACTGATCGTTACGCCTATTATATAAAGTGCTGAGACCAAAACTGACTTAACAGTGTTTGTATGATTTATCAGGCGCTATTATGGAGAGCGCTTTTTTTTGTACACGCTCACTTAGACAGTCGGGTAAACTACGGTGGAAAATGGGCGAGCAATATTCTAGTACGAATCTTATTACTCTACAGTGGAAGTCAACAATATCTTTACAGCTCAAGCTGAACCAAAAAAATACAAACGCTTATTTGCGTTCTTAATAGTTTCATTTAGTATTCACCAAATCAGTGGATAGCAATTTTCGCGCGTTCTGATTGGCTTCCGTAACGAGGAACATCCTTGGATATTCACTGTTTGGGACGGGATTCTGCTTACCGTTCACGCGCGACAGTTTCGAAAGATGAAATTTTAGCGGTAACTGAAGCAGCTGCTCCCCCACTATTCTGATCACCTTCCCTTTGGAGGATAGTTGTATATTATATAAACGTTCCACTTGAGATCGTTAATAATAACAATAATAATAATAATAGTAGGGACAGTACTTTCCTTAGTATCTTTGCTGTCGCCAACCGTATGCTGCTTTCTGGATAACGTTCACTAAGCAAAGTACTGTCCCTGTAAGAAGAAGGAAAAGAGAGACCCGGGACCCGTAGTGACTTGTTGTAACCCGCTCCCAAGGACTATAAACCAGGCCGAACATCCTGCCTGAGTCTACAAGGAATGAACATAATAATAATAATAATAATAATAATAATAATAATAATAATAATAATAATAATAATAATAATAATAATAATAATAATAATAATAATAGTAATGAAACTTATATAGCGCCGTTATCAATATTGCTATTTTTATCAGCGCTTTTAAGCGCTGAGAAAAAATCAAACGAAATCGGAAAAATCACGGCCACGGTCAAATCTCGATTTCGCTCCTTTTTTGTGAGCAGTAAGCCTAAGGTGTGTAATGAAATAAAATGAGGTTAGTTTCTTAAAGTATTCTTTGTAACGGCCACAAACAATAAAAAACCGTCTCGACCCAAAATATCAAAATTTCACTGGTTTTAAACGTGAAATTAGACGGTTTTCAGGAAGTCTTCATTCGGACACAAAACCTAAATTCAGACCTTTTTAACTATAGTTGTGTACACTAGGTCTTCCTCTTTTTAAAAATACTAATATGTGGGGGTTAATGTTTTAAATAAGAAAATAAATAGCGCATTTGTGTTATTGTTATAGCGAATTTTTAAGGGTGTTATCCACCTCGGCCTTCGGCCTCTGTGGATAACACCCTCCTCGATTTGCTTAATTCTTCATATCCTACTCAGCCTCACTCATTAATTGCTAAATAATAAGTCAGGTATATTGTAATTCTAATAGGCTATTTTCGAGTTGACTCGAGCTTTTGTCTTAAAACGACGCAAATTGCGAAGCCTTTTGATATGAAAATAAATTTCAAAGGAAAAAGGTTTGAGGATTGACCTGTTTTGAAAATGAAAATTGATCGCATCAAATGGCTATTATGGTAGGCCACAGTAATTGCTGTGAAAGAAAAACTAAGTCAGTTTTGATAATTCAGTGCCTGACTTCTTTTTTCCAGATATAAATGAATGTGAAGCAGGAAAGCACAACTGTCATGCAAACGCTAATTGCAAAAACACTAAAGGATCCTTTGAGTGCATCTGCAAGCCAGGGTATTCTGGGGATGGAGTTAACTGCACAGGTGAAATCAATACCTCGGTCTTCTTTATAATAAATCTTTTTCTAATCAACTCCATTTATCTCGCATTAGAGCCAAGTTCACCCACAAGGTAGTATACAGCTTAGTCCCTAGAGCTACAGTTTGTTTTTCAGTTTAAGCTGAATAAGTATGGAAATACGCTTGCATTATAAAGGTTTGTGATTTACAGTATCTGTATGCAATTTTTTAATGTGTTAATGTGTTTTTTTAATGTGCTATTATATTGTGCCCCTACAAGATTGCATTCTATAATATCTTGCTTCCTTAGGTCTCGCTAATCCGCTATCTATACACGTGATGTCATTAATTTTTTTTGTGAATTTTTCACCTGCTCAATATATAGCAAAAAAGTTTTTGCTTTTCAGTATAGCCAGAAATCTCTCTCTCCCTCTCTCTTCTTATCGAAACCAATCCTAGAAAATAAAAGGTTAAGTAAATCAGTTTTGATGATTTAGTCCTGCATCTGATTTGCAGACGGAAACGAGTGTATAACAGGAGAGCACAACTGTGATGCCAATGCAGCTTGCAATAACACTGAAGGATCTTTCGAGTGCACTTGCAAACCAGGGTATTATGGGAATGGAGTTAACTGCACAGGTGATTATATATCAGTAAAAACCTTGTATCGTCTTAATGTTAAGGCTATTAATTCAGTATTATATTGTCTCGAATTCACGCGTTTGAGTCCCTGAATAGAATTCAAAAGAGACATTTCCAAATGTAAAAAATAAGAGTTTGAAGTGTAGCCTTTGATCGACAAAGTGATCGTTGTCATCATTAGCAACTACTAAATGAGGCTGAGTAGGACGTGAAGAATTATGTAGAGCGAAGAAGATGTTATCCTCAATCTTGCGGTGACTCAATCCAGCTTGATCGAAGTTTAGTACATCTGATCAATCCATTGAAGGCGTTACTTCTCCTAGTAAAGATAGATCATAGATAATAAAATAATCAAATCGCAGCAGACTGAATTGTTTAATTATTTACAATGCAATAAAAAGTATAAAATAATTGTAAAAGACTAATTTCAATTTTGTCAATTAGGAATAATGATAATGAAGAACTGAGAAAGAAAGGAAAAATAACGTTATAACTCTTAATCTTACATTATAATAACATGTTTGGACGACCGAACATGGCTGGTTTGAACGAATTTTTGCAGCGGTTTGTGCGAAAGCGGGGTAAGTCGTAAACTCTCTCCTGTCTGGTATTGTAGTAGCCTTGGTGGTTCGGTTAAAGCAGGCAAGCGAATTTGTGCTGATCCGAGGATATACTATTATAAACAGCTTAATACACTGATCGTTACGCCTATCATATAAAGTGCTGAGACCAAAACTGACTTAACAGTGTTTGTATGATTTATCAGGCGCTATTATGGAGAGCGCTTTTTTTTGTACACGCTCACTTAGACAGTCGGGTAGGCTATGGTGGAAAATGGACGAGCGATATTCTAGAACGGGTCTCATTACTGTACAGCGGAAGTCAACAATATCTTTACAGCTCAAGCTGAACCAAAAAATGCAAACGCTTATTTGCTTTGTTAATAGTTTCATTTAGTATTCGCCAAATCAGAGGATAGCAATTTTCGCGTGTTCTGGTAGGCTCCCGTAACTAGGAATATCCTTGGATATTCACTGTTTCATTTGTTCATGACGGGATTCTTCTTCTCGTTTCGCGACAGCTTCGAACGATGAAATTTTAGCAGTAAATGTAGCAGCTGCACCAACAAATACCAAGAAAGAGGAAAAATTTGGCTTGTCGGTGTTTATTGGTCGCTAGAAGAGAATTTTCTTACTGAATTTGGAACAAAATCATAACAAATGATCCCCGAAACATTGTAAATTAAAACGTAAACAAACTCGAACTAAGTGATTTTTATCCAACTGATTTGGTTAATATTAAAACAACTATCCCACTCAGGGTCGGTTCATAGCGCTAGATATATACCTCGACGCTTCGCGTCTAGGTATATCCTACCTGACTATTCTGATCACCTCCCCTTCGGAGGATAGTTGTATATTATATAAACGTAACACTTGAGATCGCTAATAATAATAATAATAATAATAATAATAATAATAATAATAATAATAATAATAATAATAATAATAATAATAATAAGTTTACGGAGTACATGAAGAGAATCGGCGTGAACGTGAGGTTGGAAGTTATCCAGAAAACAGCATTGTTGGGGACAGCAAAGATACTAAGGAAAGTACTGTCCTAGCAAGAAGAAGGAAAAGAGAGATCTGGGACCCGTCGTGACTTGTTGTAACCCGCTCCCAAGGACTATAAACCAGGCCGAACATCCTGCCATCCTTATGTCAACGCTAAAATTATAAAATTACCTAGACTACTTAAATGGTAAAAAACTGCATAAAACCTACTAAAAACGAGATTAAAAAGCACATAAAATTACAAAAAGCTTTCTGAAATAAAAATGTCTTGAGTGTCATTTGAAAAGATGCTACAGAGGGGCTACTCCTAATCGCGTAGGGCCATGAATTCCATAGTTGAGGAGCAGCAGCAGCAAAAGATCGATCTCCTAACGTTGTTAAAGTCTTGATTTCACAGGGTTTAGTAGCAGTGCATCACAATCGGAGAGTAAATTGTATTTACATGCTTCTTTAAGATTAATAAGTTCCTGGAGATAAAAAGGTGCTAAGCCAGTGATAGCCTTTTACGTTAACAGTAGTATCTTAAAGTTAATTTTGAGTTTGATTGGCATTATATATACAGCAACTGTCTTACGTGGCAGTATTTAGATTCCAAGAAAATTAACCTACCGGCAGCATCTTGGACCCTCTGTAGCTTATTAAGCTGGTAGGCTGGCAGGCCATAGAGCAGGCTGTTACAATAGTGAACGCGACAGTGTTATACCTTAAAGTTTGGCACTATTATAACAGCTAGTTCCTTCTCGTCGACCACAACAGGGCTGAAGACGTGTTTGTTATTTTTAAAGTCGATGATCATCTCCTTGCATTTGTCAGCATTTAGTTGCATGCATTGCTCACGTGACCAGTCCTCGACGGCGCTAACTTCGCTTTGAATGTCACCCTGTGCATCAATAGTATGGATAAAATTGGCCTGAATCTACCGATTTTCGTGTATTTATAATGAACAGAAAACGACTGGTGGAGAAACCTGCTTACGTTTGCCGTAAACGCGATGCTTAATCTATCTAGTAAGTATCATCAACGTACAAAATGTGCTTCTATGTGTCCACACTGAAAACCCCTGAGGAATAACGATGGGCCTAGTTTGTTTCCTTGAGGCACACCAGCGGGCACAGGGTCCCATTCATAAAAACAGTCTCTAGACAACTTTATGCGTTGTTGTCTATGCGTTACGAAGTCGGCCACCCAGAGGGCAACAGCGCGAGGAAAAGATAGGCCGAAAACTTTGCGCACAAGTAGGGTGTGGTCGCTGAGATCGAAGGCCTTCCTGTAATCAAACGGGACGACTCTCACAGCAGCCCCAGACCCGTCGGTGGCTTGCAACCAGGTACATGTAGCATGTACGTAAGGGCGTGTAGGGTAGAGGACGCTGGGATGCAACCATACTGATTTGGATCAATCACCTCCAGAACCGCAGGGCCGAAATGGAGAGCGACGACAAAGTCCTGTGCAAGTTTAAATATTAAGGAGGTTAGGGAGATCGGACGAAGATATTTGTTGATGTCGATAACAGGTTTTAGCTTGGGGACAGGCACCATCTTCCAGGATGACGGGCGTCTCTGCTCCTCGAAACTGCTGTTTTTCACAGCTGTAACTGGGAAAACAAGGATGCCTGCGTACGCCTTCACCATACTACCACATCTAGTCCTGCCGTCTTCATTGGGTTAAGCCTTTTTAAAGCGGATAAAACGGCGGGTTCGGATAGGGTCAGCAGTGACAAATCCTCACTGCGTGACGGGAGGAATTCAAGCCTTTGGAAGGACTCCATAGGTTGTAGGAATCCTGAGTTGATTTGGCTGGCAATCTCTTGGTCAGACAGAAGAGCGGAACCTTGATCTATAAGTTAGCAAACAAAGGGTCTGAGCCGGGAGCGAGAGCCATGTCAGCGATCCACTTGACCGCAGTCCACCACTACCTAGGCTTAGTTTTCTTTAGGTGGTTCACTTTTGAAGCGTAGTAGTTGCTACGGAGAACTATCCCTCTGTCTAAAGGGATAGGGCCAAAATGAAAAATCCGGCCGGATTTCTTGCGTTCGCTACCAGTTTACTTTGCAAAATCCTACCAGCAAACCTCCTTAACGTGTACTAACCAGGCTTTTATACTTTTTACATACTATATCACTTCTAAATGTAAACAGCAGTTTTAGGCGCCGAATTTATTCAGACCATACTCGGTAATTATTGGAAGTTGCAAGAAACGGCCCTTTGAGAGAAACAATCAACATTTTGGCGTTGGGTTTGAGTGATTACCGGAAAGCATATGACATGATACCACATAGCTGGATTGTCAAGTGTTTGGAGATGTTTGAAATAGCTGAGAACTATGAAAAGGGTTTTTTTTTATTAATGATATGCAGACATAGAAGTAGAGTTATCATCATCAGGCGAGAGGTCGGAAGTCATTAATTAGAAGAAGAGGCATTTTCCAGGGCTACTTGTTTTGTGCATGAATCCATTAACATTGGTGTTGAGAAAATCAACAACAGGTTACGAAGGTTAAACATCTTTCTTATGGACGAATTAAAATTGTTTGGGAAAAGTGAAGACCAAATAGATTCGTTGGTGCAAACTGTACAGTTGCTTAGTGAGGACATTAGAATGGAATTTGTATTGAAAAAGTGTAGTGTGTTGAGTGGTGATAAAGGGATGAAATTAAGCACCGTTGGGGTCGAGTAAGTGTCGAGTAAGGTTGAGGTAAATCATTGATATGCATAAGGTTCGAGTCCATGACGTTACCCATTGTTTTAAACTAGGGAAAAAGTGGGTTCCTCCATACTAATAAGCGTCTTCCTCCATATCTAATGAGCGTTCCTCTTATACAGTAGGAACAGGCTTGACTAGAACTATACTCGGTAAGTAAGTTGAACCCGGTTTGCCGGAACGGCCTATTAAAAGAATAGGAACAAGAGAAGCGATCCCTAATAATTTAAGCGTTAAAAATCAAATATATGAACAAAACACACACACACACACACACACAGAAACTGGAGCTGAGAACTCTTTATTTCAATTTTGACTGGCAATTTCAAAACCGCTTGTCTCAGAGTGTAACTGAAAAATCTTTAATCATTTCTTTAAATCATCATGACTAAACACAGGATATAAACAAATCTCAAGCACAAAATTCAGGTATTCTATCTCGAGGAGACGACTAACTCTCAGCGCTTGGTGAGCTTAATATGGTCTTGTTATTTTCACGCGCCTTTAGTCAGTTAATTATGCGAGTTAACAAGCCGACATTTGCATACAAATTGGCTCAGCTATACAGTAAAAACCCAAAGAGAGAACCTTGACATACTATTATAAAAAACACACACACAAAAAAAACAATTAATAACTTAACAATATAAATGTGGTGGTGGTGGTGGAGGAAAACAATAGAAATGTAGTTTCATGGTTTGCCAAACCTATATAAACGAGCAACATTCTACCTTTTTCTCAGTCTACATTCTGCTCCTGAGGAGTTGACATGGGTTGGTTGTTTTCCGTTTGCGAAAAATCGTTTAGTAGAAAGGATAGCATGTAAAGGCACGCGATGTCTAAACACCGCAATGCTGGTCTCACCCCATTTCAAACACTTCCGATGTCTTCAAAGAAGTGTCAGCGGTTTCGCTTTGAGCATATTTTCACCTCCATGACTCCTGGAATGACCAAGTCCGGAAAAGCGGCCTGGGTTCTATCTCTATTACATCAAGCTTCAAAGGCAATTTACCTTCCCCCAGAGAGGATCGTTTGGTGTTATTCGCAATGGCAACCTGCGTATCCCGGGGGGGGCACTTTAGGAATTTCTGGGTGGGGATGTGCCGCTGGGAGCCTGGAACCCTTAACCTTTACCAGAGCTAGTTCAGCTTAATTTTGCTACCCTATACTAGAGTAAACTCCCCAAATCCCCCCTATCCTAGAGTAGCTGTGTACCTAGTCTACATAAAATCTTCAACCAGCTGATCAGTTTCCTGAAAAATGATACCCTATTCTAGAGCCAAACGCTCTGATTTATATACCCTATCCTAGAGTAAACTGCTTGAAAACCATACCCTTCACAGCGGCACATACCTATATAGCCCAGATATGGCAGTACCCCCCCCCCCCCCCGGGCTGCGTATACAGAAATGCTAGTCGCCATGCCACACATTGAATTTATCAAGGGAATTCCTACGGCTTTGGAGCAGGATTCCTATTTTGATGTGAACAAACAGAATCTGATCGTGTTTGATGATCAGATGATTGACGCCAGTAAAGACAAGAGAATTGTGAACCTCTTTACTCGTGGTGCTCATCATCAAAATCTCAGCGAGATTTATATCGTGCAGAATCTATTTCATCAGGGGAAGGGAAGTCGCAGCATAAGCCTAAACGGTCATTATTTGCTGCTATTCAAGAATCCACGAGACAAATTGCAAAACTTGACCCTGGCCAAGCAAATGTATCCCGGGCAAACGTATTTCTTTTTAAATCAGAACGAAGAGGCCGTAAAAAGACCTTTTCGTTATCTGCTGATTGATCTAAAAACTACTACCCAAGATAATTGCCCACTGCGAAAAAACCTCCTGCCCAGTGAAGAGGGCTTTAACCAAGCAGGGTATAAAGAAAATATTCCTTAAGAGCTTCCAAAATAACTCGCCCGTCCCGCTTCTTCCAGCTATGCAAGAAATACAGGGCAACATGGATGATGTGCTTCCTGGAAAAGATCTTCGGGACGATGAAAAAGATAAGCGATACTTTTAGTTGCAAGACAGATATCCGGCTTTGACTGGTTTTATTGCTAGCGTTTATTAGTAGTGTGTTTCATTTGATCCTTGTTAAGTTAATAATTGTTTTTTTGTTTGTTTTTATGATAACAAGTCAAGGTTATCCCTTGGGGTTTTTATTGTGGAGCCATTTTGTATGCAAATGTCGGCTTGTTAAAGTTGATTGAAGACATCGTGGAACAATGAGCTGAAACTCGACAGTTGGAAGGAAAAAAAGCTGTATGGTCAATTTCATGAGAAATACCCGGAACAACACATATAAGAAAACTTGGAGCTGGTTACGAAAAGCAGACTCGAAGATCCAAACAGAAGCACTTATTTGTGCAGGCCAGGAACAGGCTCAGAGGACCAACCATGTAACTGATACCATGTTAACTGCAGGACCGTGCGAATCCCCCTTATGTAGGTAATGTGGCGAGAGTGTAAACCATATTGTCTGTAAGTGTAACTGAAAAGTTAGCCCAAAGGGAATATAAACAGAGACATGACAATATTGCAAAAGTAGTTCGTTGGAAGGTATGTGAGAAATATCATCTGGGAAAGAAGGACAAGTGGTACGAACACGTGCCTGACAGTGTGAGTAAAAACGATGAAGTTAAACTACTGTGGGATAATGAACATTCAATGTGATTATGTCATCGATGCTACAATAGACATGATCATGTGGTTGTAAACAACTAGGAGAGAGAGTGCGCCATTGTCGATACTGCTGTAGAAGGGGATAAGGGAATTGTTGAAAAGGTTAAAAAATATCAGGAGCTTAAAGGGACATTACAAGGATGTGGAACACGAGAACTGTGCAGGTGCTACAGACCGATACAGATTGTTGTAGGATCATTCGCAAGTGTGATGAAGAACTTGGAGAAGTGGCTGGAAAGTTGGACACAAGAATTTGTACTTCATTGCCCCCAAAAAACTACGGTTCTAAGAACAGAAAGGATTTTAAGAAAAGTATTAGTCAGTTCTAGAGTAAGGAGTCGAAATCTAAGGGTCCTTTTTCATGGGTCATGACTCGCTCCCTTAGCAAGTACAACTGTATGAGATCAGCCAGTGCACAAGGCAAGAAATAATAATAATAATGATGATGATGATGATGATGATGATGATAATAGTCATTTGAATGATAATTTTAAAACTTGTATAGTTAATAAGGGAAATAGGACTGACTGGAGTCAGGAGACCACATAGCTGGAGTCCGATTTGTTTAATCATGAGTAACAATTAATCATAACTAAACAAAATTTGTGATCATTTCATATTTTATTAGCTTTAAAACACAAGATCTAGCGAGAGTTTGTCGCCGCTAGAAGAAAAAATAAAACAACTACCCCCCCTCCTCCAAAAAAAGAAACCAAAACAAAACAACGGTAACAACAACATCGAAGAGCGCGCGCGGCATGGCGTGATTATTGTACCATTACTCAGGTTTATATGACGAGCACTGTCCCATTACACTGTATAATCATATTTAGAACAGCAGTTAATAGTGGTAATAGGCTCGCACTGGAATCAATTCCGTCTGTAATCATCGGAGTGATTAGAGAAAACTGTTTCTTATGAAGCAGTTTTCGTATCAAAAATACTCATTCACTGTGCAGATTCAGTTATGTCTGCTTGTCATTCAATTATGTCCGTTTGTCTTTTAATTATGTCTTCTTGTCATTCAATTACTATGTCTCATCATGCCTGCTTGACGTTCAATTAGGTTCGATATTATCTTTTAATTACTACTTTTTGTCTTTAAATTATCCCCGGTCATTTAGTCATTTAATTATAACTGTTTGTCATGCAATTTCTTACCTTATGAACTTCATTGAATTATGGCTTGTTGCGATTCAATTATTCAATATCGTTTGAATATCGGTTGACCGCTTGTACCTGAGCCCGCAAAAGCACGGCTGATTACTGACTGACGTCTTCGCGCCTTTGCGCCTTTCCCGGGCGCTTTTCTTGCACGAGGTTTGAAAATGACGTCGATGGAAATTCAAGATGCGAGCGATTCCGACGGAAAAGGAGAAAATTTTCAACGAACATTAACATTATTGAACGAAGCGGTGGATATCCATGCATGTCTTCTTGTCATTCAATTAAGACTGCAACTGTTGGTAGCCTCCGTACTTATCGAAAGTAATTCTTTTTTCGGCGAGACCTGCTTCTTTTACTTTCTCCTATCTTGAAGGCACTACAACTGGTCTGATTCAACGTCAGGCAGCTGAACGTGTGAGTCCATGTTTCCTTTGGTTTAAAACTTTTTTTGGGCCCATTTGAGGAAGCACTTGATCGAAATCGCTTAAAGGGTAGACGGGAACTAACTTTGCCGGCAGATGCGCCCTGACTGTAAAACGGAAAATAAAGACGCGCCATTTCTTGCAATTCTCCCCTTTCAGAAGTGGCCGGAACTTGAACTGAGCCTACATATCGATGCCCTGGAAGCTGTTGCGGATGATCTCTCGACGTGCGTGGTGACCTCAAGATATCCACCGCTTCAGTCAACAATGTTAATGCTCGTTGATAATTTTCTCCTTTTCCCTCAGAATCGCTCACATCTTGAATTTCCTTCGACGGCATGTTCAAACCTCGTGCAAGAAAGGCGCGAAGAGCAATAATTGGAAGATAATATCGAACATAATTGAATGTCAAGCAGGCGTGATGAGATATAGTAATTGAACGACAAGAAGACATAATTGAAAGGCAAACGGACATAACTGAATGACAAGAAGACAATTGAATAACAAACGGACATAATTGAATGACAAGCGGACATAATTGAATCTGCACAGTGAATAGTGTTTTTGATATGAAGACTGCTCCATAGTTTCTCAGTATTCCTTTTGTGGGCGAAAATGACTATTCAGAATTAAACGCAAACTGAATAGTAGCATGCACCTCTGTTTTGCAGACGTAAACGAGTGTGTAACAGGAAAACACAACTGTAACGGTAGCTTCATATGCCACAACACCAAAGGATCCTTCCGATGTATCTGCCCGCCAAAGTATTTCGGCGTTAATTGCACAGGTAAATATACTGTACATTGAGATTGTAGATTCCTCTGATGAAAACTCCTCTGTGTAATCAGGGTCTATCAAATGGTGAAGTCATTGTCATTATCGTCATCATTGATATCGCGGTTGTTTCTCCTTTTTTGTTGATAGCTATTTAAAAGAAAAGAGAAACGAGAAAGTTTTGTGGAATTCCTTAGGTTTCAATTTGATAAAAGCACATGAAGTTTTGGCATGATCTTTACGGTCAAGTAATACAGGCAACATTTTCGCTTAACTTGTTGCGCAACATTATTACATTCCAAGTTGAAAAGCGTTGTTGCCAGCCGTCGAGTTTAAGAGTGCAAATTAACGGTGCAGCCTTTAAAATTAAACTGCCTGGTATTCTGGGCCATGGTAGAACACCGACATGATATGACTTGAAACTTAAAGGTTGTCAGTACAATCGATTCACGAGAATTGTGTAAGTAAAAAAAAGCTCCACATGTACCCCCCCCCCCCCCCCCCCCCCAATGGAGCTTTGCGTCTCTGGGTTAAGGGAAAAAGCTGACATTGGGACCGATGAGGGGTTCTTAATCACACCTTCGTGTACAATCTTTAAAGACATCAGTAGCTACAGCAGCAAAGGAACTAGTACAACAAAAAAAATTTCTTTTTGCAATCGTTGATGTCTTTGTTCTATTTTCTGTTATTTTTAGCGTTTATGGACTCAAATATATTGAAAACAAATTATTCTTATTTGTCCCATCTGGGAAAATTTCTGGAGCCTGCGGTTGGGTACAATTCCCAATGGCTACTGTGCTGGCGGGCTACATTGCACGGCTGGAATGTCCGTACACAGTTTCACAGACGCTGCGATGGAAAAAGAGACACAGTTACCATAATAAAAAATGGTAAATACGTTTTTGGAGGTTACACGGACATTCCTTGGGGTAAGAATATTGCTTGCTCAGTTTAAAACCAAATAGTAATAAAACGTAAAGTTGAGCCAGACCAGACTTCTTAACTATTTTTTACTGCTGTAAGAACTAGGGAGGCTGGTTGTTACGTATTAACGATTCTGTAAAATTGCGTATATGTTGAATATCTATCCTCCCGGTTCCTGGCGAGAAAATACATGGACCATAGTATTAACTCAATACTACGTCTTCTACACAGGCCACCAAACTGTGACACCCACGGGCATTTTTGTCTGATTTTTGGCGACATAGCTATTCTTACTAACTCGAGTACGCTGATTTCGAAAATTACTGTTGCCAAGCTCAAGCTCGTGTTAAGGTGGAGTTTTAGGGCATTTCCTTATGACTTCACTGTGCAAATAAGGAGTTTTCTTTCCTTTCCCAATTTTAAACTTAATGGATCCAGAAATTGTTTCAAAGGGCTCTACGTATATTTTAAAGACCATTTAGAGAATTTATAAAACGCTGTTTCTGCGAATTTCGAGGCGTCACATGACACACCCTTGAATATAAAATTTACACAATTATGGCTAAAGATGTGGTATTTATCGTGACAATTTTTTTAAGATAATTAAAAAGTATATTAGAATAAGCCATTCTTTGATTGCTCGAGCTCTTGGCAATTATTGCAAAACCTTCACATTCCTGCAATTTTCCTCTCACTAAATAAGTTACAAGACCAAGGCAACTTCGAAATTCGAGTAAGTTCAAATAGTTTAGGATAGCCAGACTGCTTTATAAAATGTAGGTGCATGGAGACATCTAAAAGGAAAAGGAGCTGCAGCGATTCTCTCAGTACAGACGCAGAGAAGTGGCTTTCCACATGGACCGACGAGAGATGTGCAAAGCTGCTAGACGCGCAAAGGCACGGAAAAGCGTTTGTGATGAACAAAATAAAGAGAAAATAAAAAGAGAAAGCGTAAGAGATGTAACCACTCCTAGGGCTTTCCGCAAGTTGTTGGGCAACTTTTTCGCAACTTCTCGTACTTCGAGAAACTTCTCGAGATATCTGCTAATTGTGAGACATCGGAGCAGCTTTTAGTGCTTCAAATTGGCCTTAAACCACTCATGAAACTATTTCAGAGTCATGCTGTCTAGAATGGCGCAGAAATTTGTTATCGTGACTTTATACAAAAAGTGAAAATTGCGCTTTTGAAAGAAAGGGTATTAAATACCCCCCCCCCCCAAAAAAAAACAAAACAAAACAAATAAATAAACAAATAAATAAATAAATAAAACATAAAACGCAGAAAAAAGTATTTGTTTTGACAACGAGGCGGCCTCCACTTCATTAAAAGGGCAAGTAGCACAAAGTAGTAGGAGAAGTGTCGCACCAGTACAATGGAGTCTTTCTGTACTTTGCCAAACATCAAAAAGCCGAGAGGCGCTCAAATCATTTACATCATTCAATGTAAGCAATTCAATTCCAGCAATAAAATCATCTTATCTGGATATAGCCTGAATTTCAGACGATTACTTCGAGTCGTTTTTACTTCCTCTGAGTAACGTCTAAAACGACCGTCCAGTGACGTCACTACTCCTTTGCCTTAATTCACGCAAAAAGTAAAACACGATTTTCAGCTGGCAAACAAAGAAATATCGCCTGGAAATGTCTACATGATACAGAAGTGCTTTACTCTTTGTGATCGTGCTTCACGTTTAACTGTCAGACGTTGCTAAAGGAGTAAAAAAGGATTCGAAGTAATCATCTGAAATTCAGGTAAACCTGGATAATGCAATAAAATTCCGCCTAGCTGAGGTTAGCGATCTCATTGCTGCAAAAGGGCCGGAAAGGTATCGTAAGAAGTGTCTGAGCGCTTAGTACCAGACTGGCGAAAAGAAAGAGGAATCTCAACAGGCAGCTATCGTTATGATTTTATCCGCTTTGAGCTCGGCCACTATACTGCAGAGCGTAACCAAATACTCCAGCTATCTGACGTATGGCCGGGATATAATAAGCTAGCCCAAAAAAACAATACAAACATACCGCAGTCACTTATCAACAGGAAAGCATCATGAGAAAAGTTGGAGACTTGTTCGAATTCTTAAGCACTGATACGGGGGATACATCATACAAGTTATGATGTACGCTCCTAGTTACTCAACGCTATTAGTAGATCTACTGCACAAGGAGGGCCATATACAGCTACAACAGCCAAATCCTTAAGTTGGACCCCTCACTGGGGCAAGATACAGTCTGTTCTTGAAAGAGATAAATGGCACCGTTGTCCTAACTGGTTCTAAACCCGGACAACTTCCTGAGGCAGTTCACTACTAATAACATTGACATCAACCATTCGTTACTAGGTGGAAAGGACACTTTCCACGCAACACAGGTACCTGGTTGACAAAGAGGCCCAAATAAAACAAAGCATTTAGCAAGCTTGAGGCCCAAAGTGAATTGTGAAATTACTAGGTTTCAACATTGCACAAGAAAAACAAAAAGTTGTATATGTATTCCTAAGTACATTACAAAAAAATAATGGCTGTCTTTACACTAGGCTGTTAAGTAAGACTTAAGAGCTGCTAAGTTTTACTTAACCAAAAATTCGTGTGTGAAGGCCTAAGTAAAATTTCAAGTAACTTTACTTTGCATCTCATTAAAGTCGGAAAGTTGAAACGATTCAAGAAAGTTTTAAGCGACTTGAAAAGCATCCTTAAAACCAACTTAGCTGACTTGCGGTTACTTGCGGTTTCTTGGGGTGCTTACCATTTGACAGAAGAATCTGGCTGGGGTGTCGAAAGCATAATGGTAAGCGATTTACCAGTTTACCGTAGAGTTGCCACATCCGTTACGGTTTGAATCCAAAAAGGGGGCGAATGCGTCTGGAACCGAGAAATTGGTAGATGGTAAGCAACATTCCGTTTGGTTTGTACCAACTGGATGAACGGACTACCTCAAAACGCACTCCTCAATTTTTGGTTGGAATTTCCGAAAAGTGACCTTACCATTTACCATCCATCCGGAATTTCCGAAATTCTCTGTCAAATGGTAAGCACCTTTGAGGTTTGAGAAAGGCGAAACACGTCAATCAATCGTAATTGTGTTGGTGGGAAAATAGCCTTAATAAGTTAACCTGAAGTAAAAAAGAATCGGTTGCGTGTGAAGCTTTATTTTACTTGAAGTAATTAAAATTCGCTGCTCTTGAAATATTTGTTAGCTTATTTAGGCTCTAGTGTAAAGACTACCAATGTGATAAATATACAAGTGATAACGTGATGGCTGTATGTTAATATAAGCAGCGTAAAAACAGTCAGAAATTCTCAGAATATAATTTTTAAAACACTAATAACGGTTTTAAAGAATCTCTGTCTCCTTTAAATTTGGAATTGTTAAAGGAGAGAAAACCCCTCATTTGGACAATGACGTCATAGTGAAAATCCCCAAACTTCACCTTAGCACAAGAACTGAGTTTGGCAACAATGATTTTCAAAATCAGCATACTCCAGCTAGTAAGAATACCTATGTTGCCAAAATCAGACATAAATGCCTGCGGGTGTCACATTTTGGTTTCCTGTGTACCCGACCAGACTATACCCGCGCAAAAAAGTGAAAACTACCATATTCTACCAGGTCATCGCAGCAGAGATTCCATGAGATAGCGCATGCGCATAGCTGGTCAATTTTTGTGCTTGCGTCGCCATTTTGGCAAGGCTGGTCTGTTAGCCCATCACAATCCGGTGTCTATCTTCACCATCGTAAAGTTATATTTCTTCTTTATCATACATCGGCAATCTTTGCGAAGCAAAGTTTATAACTGCCGTGTTTTTTCATTCACTAAAAATGCCTACGCCGGGTTCCGGCGTACTTGATGAAATCCTTGATGTGACCAAGGAGTCACTGACCGAGTCAAATTCGCCGAATTTGACAAGCAAAGGAACTACGCTTACAGGATCGTCTCGATCTCCAAAACAACAATCCACATCTGCCGCAAACACGAGTCAGGCTGCTGACTCTGCTGAAGGCGAGGGAGAAGCTAGGCTTCTCCACAAACTCGACCTATTGACAAGCCTCGTGCAAGACATGGTGCCCGTTGTCAAAACTTTACAAGAGTCTCACGATGCCTGGCTATTGCAAGATGTGGATGATGTCGACGCTCCTTCGTTGGCTGAAAGCGAGAATGAGGAAGGGCCTCCGCCAAAACGACCCAGAATCACGCCACAACCGGACGAACAACCCCGTTCCAAAACGACAGATACTACTGGCAAAGTGGATTCACTTGTCACCGAAGTGACCGAGGACGAAGTCACGGGGCCAGCGATTTCGGAAAAAATCGCAAACGTTCTTAACAACATCCTCGCCAGTGGTCTTAATGATCAAGCCACTAAGCGGCGAAAAGAGAACATTCATAGGCCCACAAACAGCACATTACTTGCCCAAACTCGTGTCAATTCCGAGATTTGGGACATCGCTAAAAAGCCAACACGAAGCATGGATGCTAGACTTCAAGCTTTGCAAGACACCCTGATTAAAGGGCTTATTCCTCTTGCAGATATGACAGGAAAAGTGGGTGAATCTTTGGATTCAGGCGCTGCAATGCCAACCAAAGAGACCCTATGGGAAGCTCTATCGAATTCCCTTCTTCTTGTAGCGGCGGCTAACCACAGCTTGAATATTTGCCGCCGTGACTTGTTCAAAACAGATTTAGATGACAGCTACAAGGCCTTGTGTAATAACAAGCACCCAATTGGAAGTGAACTGTTTGGTGACGACCTAGCCGAACGGCTGAAAACAGTTACTGAGAGTAACAAAGCAGCCAAACAGCTTACAAGATCCAACAAGCCAAGTTCTCAGAAGTATAAAGGGCCATCACGGTCTTTTTTGGGCCAAGGGGGGCGCAACCAGCGCCCCTTCAACCAGTACAGCAACCATGGCAGAGGCTATCAGAGGAGCAATCACCCCTCATACAGGAAGGAACCTCGCAAAACCGAGACGAAAACAATGAAACAGACTGTGAAACAGTCATGACTCAACCCAAGGTAAGCTCTGTACCCACCCTTATTACTGGTGGAAGAATTAAGAATTTTCTGGCCAAGTGGCAAGAAATTACCTCTGACAGAACTATTCTGTCTATCGTACAGGGCTACAAACTTGAGTTTTATGACATACAGCCTGTTCAACTAGGTAGAGTTAGACCTACCATTCTGTATACTGAGGCAGCAGTGGCCTTAGATCAGCAGATTCAAAATTTTTTGTCTAGGGGTATCATTGTTGAGTCCCAACATGAATCCACCGAATTCATATCCCCCGTTTTTCTCCGAGCTAAGAAAAATGGGAGTTTCAGAATGATTCTGAATTTGAAAGAATTCAATCGCTTTATTGCTTATCATCATTTTAAGATGGATAATATTGAAACCTGTGTTCACTTGATGAAACCTGGGTGTTTTATGGCATCTATTGATCTTTCAGATGCTTATTTTTCTGTACCTGTTGACCGGTCACATCAAAAATATCTTAAGTTTTTATGGAAAGGAAAGCTTTATCAGTTTACTTGCCTTGCGCAGGGCCTTGCCTGTGCTCCCAGAGTGTTCACCAAATTACTCAAACCTGTGTATGCATACCTCCGACTCAAAGGACATGTTTCTAGTGGGTATTTAGACGACTCCTTTTTAGAAGGAGACACTAGTGTGGCCTGCTCATCCAATGTCCAGGATACCTTAACCCTTTTAGGGGACTTGGGTTTCTGCCCTAATTTGGCTAAATCAGTTGTCCAACCTACACAGATCCTTGAACATCTGGGTTTTATTTTAAATTCCTTAGACATGTCTGTTAGCATAACAGATCACAATTTTGGCAAGCTACTTGCCTCAGCACATCAGGTATTGCAATCTACATCTGTTCCTGTTAGACTGGTTGCTCGTTTAGTGGGCATTATGGTATCTTTTTTCCCTGGTGTAGAGTATGCTAGACTTTTTTACAGACAACTTGAGATTGAAAAATCAACTGCTCTAAAAAATTCCAACTGGAATTTTGAAAGTCCTATGATGTTGTCTGAAACAGCAAAAAATGACATAGTCTGGTGGATGAACCATGCCAAAACATGCAAAAGGAAGATTAGTCATGGGAAAATCACAAGAGAACTCAAAACAGATGCCTCTACCCAAGGGTGGGGAGCCTTTTCAGATGGGATTTCCACAGGTGGCAGGTGGTCCCCGGAAGAAGCTCAACTGCATATTAATGCCCTAGAGCTCCTCGCTGTTTTTTGGGGCCTCAAGGCTTTATGCCCTTCAGAACATCACTGCCACATTAAAGTTCTGTCTGATAATACCACCACTGTATCATATCTGAGGAACATGGGGGGATCCCATTCTACCCCCTGTAATGATATCTCCAGAGACATATGGCTTTGGTGCAAGGACAGAGATATCTGGATCACACCTGCACATATCCCTGGGGTCGAGAATATCGAAGCAGACTCTGCTTCCCGGGTTTTTAATGACAAAACAGAATGGAAACTAGACCAACCAGTGGTGTCAGAAATTTTTTCCTTATTTGGCAAACCTGACCTTGATTTATTCGCATCCAGACTTAACCATCAACTGTCTCGTTATGTTTCATGGATCCCTGATCCTAATGCTGTTGGAGTAGATGCTTTTACATTAGACTGGGGAACACAATATAACTATGTTTTTCCTCCCTTCAGTTTAATTTCACAAGTTCTACAAAAGGTGGAGGAGGATCAAGCAGAAGCAATCATGATAGCCCCTCATTGGCCAACACAGTCCTGGTTTCCCAAATTAACAAGACTTCTGGTGCAGACCCCAGTGCTACTCCCCAATCGTCCCAACATCGTACACCTCCCCTTCAACCCAGGGAAAGAACACCCATTGGGGGCAAAACTGCTGCTGATGGCATGTCACTTATCAGGGAAAGTCTCCAAAATAAAGGCATTTCAGCGAGGGCTCAAGAGCTCATTCTGCAGTCCTGGAGGGAAGGAACCCAGAAACAGTACCGAACATACTTACAGCGGTGGACCACATTCAGCAGTGGACGGAATACTGATCCCATTCAACCAGCTATATCAGAAGTCATAGATTTCTTAACTGAACTGTTTGATAGTGGACTCGGCTACAGTAGCCTGAATACAGCTCGTTGTGCTCTATCATCTGTTATCCACCTAGATGATAACAAAACTGTGGGTTCTCACCCATTAGTTAACCGTTTTTTGAAGGCTGTATTTAACAATAGGCCTAGTATACCTAGATACCAGTCGGTCTGGGATCCCACAAGCGTTTTGACATACCTTCAAACATTTCCACCGCTGGAAAGCATAAGCCTTAAAGAGCTTACCCATAAGCTAGTTATGTTAATAGCACTGGTTACAGGCCAGCGATGTCAGTCTTTCCATCTTATGGATATTACTAGTATGCAGAAAAATACTGACCACTATAAATTTCTTATTAAGGATATTGTTAAGCAGTCAGCTCCAGGCAGGAATCTACCAGAGCTTATCCTTCCTGCCTTCCCAGCAGATGGCAGGGTTTGCGTTTACTCAGTTCTCTCAGAATACATTAAGTGTACTGCACCCCTTAGAGGTGGAGAAACCAGACTCTTTATTAGTTTTGTTAAACCCTACCAGGCCGTGTCTAGGGACACTATCTCACGTTGGATTAAGAATGTTATGATCAAGGCTGGTATTGATGTGGAAGTGTTCAAACCCCATAGTACCAGAGCTGCTTCTACCAGCAAAGCAAATGCATGCCAGGTGCCTATAGATGTGATTCTTAAGGCAGCGTCTTGGAAAGGAGATTGCACTTTCCGTAAGTTTTACAACAAACCTATTGAAGATAATGTTTCTCGTTTTGGCCAAGCTGTTCTTGGTACCAGCATTAATGTATAAGCCTAGCTTTCTAGGTCTTGGTTTTTTCTACTACAGTTAATAAACTAGGACACCAGTTGTGTTTTATAGGTGTTCCTTGTTTATTTTGTCTTCGTGTCCATATGGCTTTGAAATCTCATGGAATCTCTGCTGCGATGACCTGGTAGAATTGTAAATTAAACGAGACTTACCTGTAAGGTGAAGTTTGATTGAGGTTCTACCAGGTCATCACAGCAGCAGAGATTACATGCCCTCCCAGTTGTTACCCTCCCTGGTTTCATACTCAGCCCATATCCTGTTATGGGCCTACTGGGTCTTCTTTTTATTACATACGGACACTCAGTGCTTTTAATATTGACCAGCTATGCGCATGCGCTATCTCATGTAATCTCTGCTGCTGTGATGACCTGGTAGAACCTCAATCAAACTTCACCTTACAGGTAAGTCTCGTTTAATTTACAATTATAATAACTCACAGCAATTTTTGCGGTAAAATCCTTTATAGTTACCTGACGGGATACCCGTCGAATGGAGTATATTAGATACGTCGTCTTTACCCGCGGCGTTCTTCACCATCAGTAGGCCATGTCTGATTACAGGGTTATTAATTCTTTCATTTATTATCCATAGTGCCCGGCTGCTTGTGTTTCGCGAGCACGAGAGCCCCGCCGTTATACCTAATGTTTACCTACAATCTTTGTCACATTACGTTGGGACACCCCGTGCTGTACCCATTTCCTGACAAAAAAAATGTACTCCTTCCCTCCCAGTGTTGTTGTTTTTTCTTGCTCCTGTCATTCCAACTCGCAAAATCCAACATTAAGGGGGTAGAAAATACCACTACTGTCCCAGCTATTGTGACGAGTGTCGTAGGTATGTCAATTCTTGTACCTTGGTAAAACGATCAAGTCAAACAAGTCGACATCATGTGTTCTTATTTACATTGGATTATTACGGGATGAAAAGAAATGCTTTATTATTTTGTTTTCATTTCATTTATTTATTTCTGCCGCTAAATTTTATAACTTCGAGGAATCCATCTCCATTGGTTTTTGTGTCTAGTTACATATTTTGCTTTTGTTGTTTACACTTTTAGTTTTTTCGATCAAGTCAGTGTGTGAGAAGTTCCAGGTGGGGTACCCCAATAAATTTCGGATAGGTGTTTGTCTCCGAGGGCCTGAAGTACTGACCCTATTTGAGGATGAGAGAAACGAAAACTGATACCTTATTTAAGGGCGTGTCTCCGTAAAACCGACCAGTGATTTCGGATCAAAAAATTAATTTTCCTTTTATTCTAGGATATTAAAGTCTTTACCTAATTAGTTACAAAAATGCATTTTGTTTGACCGGAAATGCGAAATATTTTTTTAGGAATTTTTGAATTTTTGGCCGGCTGGCACCGCGCCATAGCCTTTGAAACTGCAAAACTTGCCCACATTGCCGGCGCTACAGAAAACAAATATCTCGTTCAAGAAGCCCGATTTTCTTTTTAATATACGGATACGGATACACCACCCGAATTATTTATTCATTTTAACGGCAAGAATCTTTTTCCGTGCACGTGTTATCAGTCTGCCATCAAAACCAAAAATAGCTCAACTTTGAGGGCAGTTTAAAAAAGTGTTGCACCTGTCTGAACGTTGCTATCTGTATTAATACAAACTAGAAATGATAGTAAAACGTAAAAAGGAATAAAATTTTTGTGCTTTTCACGTTTTTGAATATGAGCACCGTTTGAATTTCCAAAAATTTCGAAGACAAGATAATCAACGAACACTTGCCTTGTTATTCTCCTCTTTTAACTTCGCTGTTTGTAATGTCCTTCTTGGTCTGTAGAGCCGGGATACTATTGTGCCTTAAGCAATCGCTTAAATATTGGTTTTCTTATCATTTGTCCTCCAAGGGAATTTTTTGTCCTGTTTGTGATAAAAGTAATGGCACTCGTTGCTGGTCGCGAGCGCAAAACGGTTGTTTCGTGACATTCAAATTTTTCCCGCTATTTGTTAGAGGTAATTGCCTTTGAATCGCCATACATCGATAAATTTACTTCTTCAGTTTAACGTAGATGCATTGAAAAAATTGGCTCAACACATTTTAGAGAAGAAAATTGAGAATCCAAGAGAGAATGAGGTGACGCTACAAAAGTTCGTTCCAGGCCCCACTGTTTTTCGAAAAGATTAAGACGTCGAGGATTTTTTTAAAACGTTTCTACGTGATTATGTATAGGTAATGAAACCCAATAAAACCAATAAAAAAGTGTACAGCTCTTTAAAATGATTCACAAGGGCAAGGGCTAACGTACCTGGGCCGTGGCCACGAAACGCGAACTCTTGCCCTCTTTACTTACCGCATAATTATGCATCCGAAGAGCTCATTTAGTTTTTGTAGCTTTTCTATCGGGTAGCGGTAAGCATTAAGATTAAGAACCTGGGTCTTAAGGTTCCTTGTTAGCGCATATTTTTTTTGCCTACAAAAGAACAAGCAAGTCACTGGAAGGATTTTTGTTGTTTCGATCTGACCATGGAGCGCATGATCTAAATCGTTGATACCCAGCGTTTGGCCCTATTACTTCAGCAATGCATATTTCTTTTTCCATGTCTGTTCCCTCATTCATTCTTATCCATCTCGTTGCTGTTCTAATTTAAGTAATGACGACCTACTTTCTTAGAGGCCAGGTCTGAAAACAGGTATGGATTTAAGAGGCCAGGTCTGAAAAACGATGTCAACCTGAAATGACCTTTTTTGGTCTGAAAAAGGGTCCGGGCGGCACACCCCCAACAAGAATTCCAGGAGTACCCCCCGGGATAACATGTACTTCCGCGCTAATGTGGATCACCACTAAAAAGGTTTTACTTCATTCTATGCGTATTTACGACAGACATGCCTGTGACTGCAGACTGTGGCTCGATCCAGGTGCGATGGGTATACCACGGGTAGTTTCTGAGCAGTGTCGTGCATAAGGCTTCAAATTATTTGCAATACCAATTACCGATTGAATAGAAATTTTTGTAATGCTACAATACATTGTCTCTTCATCTGTTCTTCTGTACATTTGCTCCCAGAGTAATTTCCTCTGGCCAATTGCAATGCTTATTTTCCCCAAATTTTTGTTTTTGCGTCTTGACCGAAGTACTGTAAATAGCTGTATCACGACAATGATGAGCTTGACTTTCGACTCATATCGACTCATAACAGAGAAGTACTTTTTCGGACCAACACAATCGCGACTTTCACTGATTATGACGGGTTGACTGACAAATGGCAAAATAAACTCAAAACAGTCTTATTCCCTAGTAGGATTCGAGGTCTCGAAAAATACTTGTAGAATAAAAATTGATTTTATCAAGTAAAATTGTCAAATTTCTGCGTTGTTACCTGAGTCACGTTCATCTTCTCTACTAAAAGCGAAATGTCTATTAATATTAAATTGACTTTCAAGAATACTAGAAATCTGGATGCAGAAAAAATAAATAGTTTGTAAAACCTTCCGTGCACATTTTACATAAAGCAAAAATCCAGAACTACTTTACAAAATAAACTAGCCTGCGTAGAATGGCGGTCGTGTCGCGCGAAGCTCGCACGAACGAGCATTGCTCCCGCCCCAATCTCCTCGTGGTTTCACAGCCCATAAGCTTGTACTGCGCGCCAGACCAAAACTACGCAGGCTAATAATATAACCGGAAAATCAAACACGTAGTGGAACAATTCCTTTTAAAGGTTTAAGGAAAACGTTCAAGAGTTATTCTCTCGACCTTCTCTTTATGTAAAATTGGATGTACAGTTTCTTAGACAACCCAGTCGGCATAGGTTATCGCCTCCTGATCAGCATTAAGAATACTATGACATTTACTATGACTTGAAGAGTAGTTTTGTTTTCAACTGAAAGGTAAAAAGCTAAGTCCGTACCTCGAAAGAGACACGACTGTCTTCGAACCAAACCTGAGCCCTACACCCACCCTTCTAAACCCCCATTAATGCTCCTTGTTATGGGTATTTACAGCTACTTAAAGCTGCACGAAAAGGAGAGAAGTCGAAAAAGGGATTGGAGGTCACATTTGGGGATCGGCCTTTAGACTTCTCCCATAGAAGGCCAAGCAATAACCAACTGTACCAATCCTTTCTCCTCAAAAGCAAGTGAAAACGCAAAGTAGCGCAGTAGAAAGCCTACCGGACCGAGTGGGACTTGTGTTTCCAAAAATTGAGTGACGTTACATGATCATTTTTTAGCTTTTCCTTGCTCCTAAAAGAAAAAGATATTGACACGTCCTTAAAGGGCGACAGTTTCGAGCCAGTTGCAGCCCAAATAATGATCAATTATGCCTCACACATACGAACAGACCCGCCCTGACGAATATCAGTTTGTATTTTAAGTGGTTCGTTATATCTTTTCTTTCTTTCTGCAACGTACATACTGAATATGTTTAACCTCGAAAATCTCTACAAGTAGATTTTCCCAAGGCCACAACAGACAGTCGAACTGTACCCTCCTTCGCTATGGTAAAAAAAATAACAACGACAACAGCTCGTTATTAAGGAAAAATTAGTTTTATTTGCCCAAGAAATTTTACTGCCATATCTTGAGGAGTCGATCCTAACGAAAAACTGTTTTTAGCAAAGACCTCGAGGTCGGGTGTCACAAACCAGTCACGCTCGCGGATACGACCATTTTACAAACCAGATAACATTGCAACAGAACAAGTATAAACAGGGCATCAACGGCCAATATAGTTTCAGACGATTAAGAAATATCCTTAAAATGAAAAAGAACTAAGGTGAGATCCATCAAGCCATCAAGTGAAGTTGACTTTCATAAGCAAAGCACGAGGCAAGTCTTCGTTAATTATCAGGTCTTCAAAATTTCTGGAAATTCAAACGGCGCTCATATTCGAAAACGTAAAAAAAAAAAACAAACAAAAATTTTATTCCTTTTTACGTTTTGCTATCATTTCTAGTTTGTAATAATACAGATAGCAAAGTTCAGAAGGGTGCCACACTTTTTTAAACTCCCCTCAAAGTTAAGCTATTTTCGTGTTTTGGTGGAAGGCTGATGACACGTGCCAGGAAAAAGATTCGTGCCGTTAAAATGAATAAATAATTCGGAACTGTGATATGGCTAGGACATCTGGAGTGGTGTATCCGTATACATGTATTAAAAAGAAAATCGGGCTTCTTGAACGAGTTGTTTGTTTTCTGTAGCGCCGGCAATGTAGGCGATTTTTGCAGTTTCAAAGGCTATATTGCGTCGGTGCCAACCGGCCGAAAACTAAAAAATTCGTAAAAAATTATATTTCACATTTTCGGTCAAACAAAATTCATTTTTGTAACTAATTATGTAAAGACTTTAATATCCCAGAATATAAGGAGAATTAATTTTTTGATCCGAAATCACTGGTCGGTTCTTACGGAGACGCGCTCTTAAGGCGCACCCCTACAAAATGAGACCCAATTCAAGGGAAAAAAAACACAAACCAAGAATTTAAAGGCAACACATACCCTGCGTGATCAGAAGGCCTTTTCGTAAATTAATTGTCAGTCACACGCGAAGAAAAGAGCGTGAGTGAAGAAACGCCGAAAAAGTCTTCATTAAGTCGCTTTCATGATACTCTAAGGTAAAGTCCAGCTAACGGACCCTTTTTTTTTCTCGTGTAGCTGGGCATTTATACCTGTAGACTCTTAAATGTTAACCAATTGATAACGGCGGGAACACAACACTAACAAGGGAAAAATTGATTCAGTATGGAAGAATAAGACCCTCAAATACCATACTTTTTCGGGCGTCACATACCTATCTAGCCAAAATATGGGAGTACCCCACTCCTCCCCCCTCCCAACCCTCCAAGGAGTCAAGTTGACGTTTAGCAAATTGAATCTAGTTTAATACCTACTGCAGCTATAATCATTTCTGCACAAAACAGGTATCAAACTTGTTGTGATCCCGGAATCGGTTCAATAAGGCCCTGTTGAGGAGGGGGAGGGGAGGGGTAGGGGGTTCTTATCCCTTATCCTTGTAAATTTAAGAGGAGATACCCCTTATCCCTAAACGTTGTAAGAATGTTACTACTAAAAGTCAGGGAACACGCAGGGGGAGGTGCTGGGGAAAAAAACAGGCCCCTCCCCCCGCACTTTTTGTGGGAAAGAAAAAAAAAATGTTTGCCACAAATTTTTGTAGTTACATTCATGTTAAAAATAAAGAAGGTATAACTGTAGCTGAAAAGATGCAATAGTCATTGTGATTATCACACGGCATGTCTGAAAACCAGCTTGCTGAGCCATTTACCGTGTTTAAATAAAGTTGATTGATTGATTGATTGATTGATTGATTGTTATGGCATTGCAAAGGCTCGATTAATCCGTTTCCAGAGGCGACTTTTTACGCGTGTAAACCAGCGGCGATTTCGCAAAGACTCTTCTCGAGTGCTAACAAAAACACAATAACCGTGCAGCCGTTGTCTCGTGGGTTTTGCGAATATACTAAAATGGGTTTTCTTGGCGGCAAAGATAGTCCCACCTTATTATCCAGCTTGCGATCCTATAATCAATAAAAGTAAAGGGGAGAAAAATAAGTGTAGATCATAATTAATGTAGAACCATGATGAACTTTCATTACTCCCTAAAACAATTCAATTATCCCCAAAATTATTTTCTCAATTATCCCTTACCTGTTCCCTTATCCCTAAGGAAAAGGTTTGAAAGGTTAGTCATCACATGTCAATGCAAATAAGAAATGCATTATCATTGGCGTATATCATACATATCATCTCTGTATATCTGTCTTTAAAGACTATGTCCATCTTCATAACTATCTGTAAGGAATAGCAATACAGTAAACAAAGGGAGGAAAATAAAAAAAAAAAGGAAAGTAGAAAAAAATGTGTGATTCCATTTCACTCATGGTTCTTATGAAATTTGTTTTGTTTTAGTTTATGATAATTCTTTTAAAGTCAAGAATAAAAATAAATAAATAAATAAAATTCAAACTAAGGAAAATACACTAGAGAGTAACTACACCACAGTGTTTACTCAAAAGTTAATACTTACGTTTTGTTGGTTTGTTAGAGTCCAGTGGTGACTGGGGCTTCACTCGCAAGGCGTTTATTTTTTCAATTAACAATAAGGAAGAACTGGATCCCTTTGTGAGTGAGGTGAGGAGGCCAGACAGGGCAATTTACAGGTGGTCACGGTATGGTCCAGTGTTTGGTTATGACATCTTCATTGCTAATAATGCCAACAGTAACAGCCGCTCATACACAGTCCTTGGCAGGTACTACCCTGCTCCTGCTGCAGTGCAGGACCCAAACACAATCCTGGCCGGGACTTTGTACTTCTCACCTGATGAGGTGGAGGTATTTTATCTTGACCCTACTCAAAAAATATAAAAAGAACCATTTCATTATTTACGGCCAAAAAACATGCAGCTATATTAACATACTTACTACCTTCAAAAATATGTACGTCCCAATGTATATTTCTCGACAACGTAGAAAATCTTTCCTTATTTATTTTCTTGATCTTAATTTGTTAAACACGAGACAGGAATATAGTTCTTGCTTATTTAAGTTTCTTTTTTTTACGTCATTTTATTTTTAGTCAAGGAAAGTAAAACTGATAATGAGTTTTGTGATTTCCGTAAATTACTATTTTACTGGAGTAATTAAGCTTTAATTTCATTATAAGTTTAATTGTTTAACCATTTTAAGATTTTAATAAACTAAGACACATTTTTTCCCAGCCCTAGCCAGCTGTCTGGAAACAGCGAATTTCGACTGAAATTAATGCACTTAAGAACCTCAATGATAACGTGAACCTGCACTGTTATAACAAAAGAAGTCACGTCAGCTTAGGTCAATTTAATAACACTTTTACAACTGCTGTGAAGTATTTTAATAGTTACTTTTAAGATTTGTATTTCTTCTAAGTTTCGTTTTTCTATTACTAGATGAGTCAAGGTTAATTTGGATTTGGTGCGCATAGGCATTTTCCTTTTTTCTATTTTGTAATTTTCAGACTTCTACTTGAAGGTTTGCATAGCTCGCGGATTTACTTAATGCCATTTTAATTAGGAATATTGTTCTCTTGCCATTGTCGGATGTTAGGTTTTCATAGGTGGTCGTGTTTTTCGTGTCAGAGCTGACCTTGGTTCATTCATTAGTCTCTTTGAAGTTCCTGTTTGGGTTTGTTAACCAGCGTTTTAATTATTCATCGGTTTGAAGCTTCTTGTAAGTCGCAGTCATGTAGGTTCAGTAATACCAAAACATTACCCACACGGCCGCGGGTTTACCTTGTTTTTATTCCTACGGTCAGTTACCCAAACATGTCCAGCTTTGGCTATAAAAACCGCTACTACGCTTGAACTACTCACTCACTGCCGAGTAAGGATTGAGTAAAGAAGAGGAGTAAGAAGATTAAGATTAAGATTGTTAGCAAAAGTCAAAAACAGTAAAGACCAATGTAAATCAGATTCTTGGTACCTCATGGCTAAGCGAGCGAGTTGCTCGAACACAACCCCGACTCGCAAATCCCAATGAAAATCTCTTTGCACTACAACTTTAAAGCGCTCCCGGCAACAAATGCAAAATCTGGTTTTGTTCTTTTCACTTTAGCATTCATAAAAGATTTTAGTGAAAGTCAGTCCCGGTGCATGTCTGCCGTGTTTAAGACATTGATATATACATTGACATTCTTTATTTAGACATGCAGTTAAAAATTAAACGCAAGTTTAAAAAAAAAAATTAGTTTTAATTAAATAATCAGTCAAAGGCCTCGACATATCGGCCTTAGTATATTCAAGGCCGAGTTCAATAAAGTTTACTTACTTATGAGAAAGTGTCTACGTGTTTTCTTTTTTTCTTCTTCTTCTTTGTTATCATTAAAAAACGTAAATGCTACAAGCAAGCTTGTTTTTGATTATATATGATCAATCCTCTTTGATAAGCTCGTTTAACGTTCGACTCATGATCACAACGGCAGTCAAACAATTTGTATTATTTTAAACAAAACTGTCTTAAAAGGCCTCGTCCCGGGCCTCGTCAGGGCTATCAATTTAAAAAGCAAAACCCTTTCAATTAGTGCGCATCATTTGAATTCCAAATATAACAGGGGCACCCAACGAGAATATAGTTCAAAACCACTTAAACATAGCATTGTTAAACGTACTTTAGTATTTTTAAAAACGATAGATATAGGCATATTTTTATCCCCTAAAAATTTTTCATCTGTTCGGATTTCCTAGCTGAAAGTCTAGCGATCCGAAAGTTATAGGAATCAAAACTTACCCTTTCGAAAATTTCTGCCAGAAAAAAGGCTCCCGAAAATTTTAGGTGACCTTTTTAAGGTAAAAATCCGTTTAAAATGGGAAATTATACCATTGTTTAGATGTTAGAAAATCCTAGGGGAGGCAGGCAAGCAAGAAATTTACAGCAAATGTTCCGAAAAATTCTACATCTCAAATCGTCTTCCGAACAGATATTCTCCGAAAATTGACGTTGGGTGCCCCTGATATAATGGTCCCGACATTTGTTGTTAAAAACTTCATATTTGGCCTTTTAAACTGTCTCCTGTTGTCTTTTTTGCAACGGATGACAAGGATGGACATGGACTGGCCATGGACGCTAAATAGATTTCTATCTTTATACTATTTTATCTCTTAAAAGTTTTTGATGGCGTGGACCACATGCAATATTCTCCTGCGAAAGATCTCATACCTGAGTGCTGGTTCGCAAGTTACATGTACCAGGAGCCCATCATGTACCCATCTAACTGATCACAATATCCATGTATTGATCACGCATTTTTACAATGTGGTGATGATATATTACAGTACAGACACATGATGGATGAAGTGGAGACTTGCTTTTCTATTTTTTGTTCAACATGGACGCGATTTTGAAATTGTTTGCGAGTTCGTTTGAAGCAAGTGAAAGCCTTTTAAAAATGGCTTACTAGGAGCTGTTTATAGATAAGAAAAAAAAAGAATAAACCGAGACAAGTTCTTGAACGACTTGAAAATCTAGGACAAATCCTCGAACAGTAAAGCGGTACGAGGCAAGTATGTCGTTGTTTCTTTTCTGCTCATTATGTAAACTATATATATTCCATGTAACCCTGGGTCTGTTCACTAATATCATAGAAGACGTCAAAATTTGGTTAAAACATCATTGACACACTCGCATGCGGCTCAGTGCAGCTCAGTGCCGCATTTTTGTTTTTGCCACATTTTGAAGTCATCTGGAATTACTGAACAGGCGCACCGCGCACTGCAACATGGAATCTATTCTTTAAATAGTCATTACTCAGGTCAACTGAGCCTTGTAAGCCTGTTCCAGGCGTTCAGTTTCTGTGGACAGCACAAAAAGATGTGAAGAGAAATTAAAAACAGCGTGGGTTTTGCCGAGCAAAGGAAGGTTCCCTCCTCTCTCCACCTTTCCCTCCTTATTTTTTTTGCCAGCTGCTCTGACTTTGTGCCGCATTCCAAATTTTAAACGCCTGGAACAGGCTAGAACTGAATCGGTCGCTTCATCGATTTATAAACACCTATCCGAGGACTCTCAATCTTCAACACTGGTGCAACGCAGTATTGTTCCGTTACATAAATCGCGCCGAAATCACCGTTTTTATGTTTGAACTAGTAGTACGGTTTTTGTGCCGGCGTCAAATCTATCCCCCCGGCGCTACTTTGTGAACATAGCCTTAAGTTCCCTGTTAGCAACGCCAACAAATGCTTCAATCAATCATGCTATTTTCTATTGCATGTTGTCAAACTTTCTTGATTGGGTAACTCCTAAAATGCCTGACAAAACATTCATTTGTCGCCATAGTATATGGGTAATATTCTGGAGAAAAAGTTTCCTTACGGGTGGGGGAGGTGGGGGCTCAATAGACCACAGGACCTTTAGAAAAACACTGACGAGCAGTTTTACATTTTTCTTTATTCCCAGAAATACAGTTTCTTTACGTGACCGTTTTCCAGGTGATCTTCTCTTCATTCACCATACCGCGGCATTTTAGTCATTAATTTGAAATTTTTTGTTGTCAGATTCTTGATGTCACCAGTCCCTCTATCGTTATGTTCATGGAACTTTCGGTCAAGCATTTTGACACACAACTGTAAGCCTGGCTCAAGCAGTGAGCTTGATTATTAGCTGGGTTTAATTAACACACAGTTATGGTACTGCAGTGCAAGTTGCACGTTGCAAGTTGTCCAGTTTTTGTTACCGAATATGGGGTTGTTTTCAAACCACACAAGCTTCAAAAGACGGTAATCAAATTAACATTAGACAAAAAATTAAGGATGTGCATCCTTCGGCCCAAATAAACTGACATCATTCATGAATAATTGAGAAAATGTCAGACTAAAACTCCAAATAGAAAAAGGGAAGAACGAGATTTTACCACAAGCAAAGTGAAGCAAATGTAAAGGATGAAAGAGCCATGATTCTTGATAATTTTGGTTAGACTGCGAGCAGTCTCTTATTTTTATTGTCCAATTAGGAAAATATTTCAGGTAATAAATTTTATATTAACAAGATTTGGCTTCATTCAACTTTGGAGCTCATCTGAAATTTTTGGTTTAATTTTTTCGTAATTGGACAACATGGAGCCTACTATATATATAAGAGATACAAAGATTCCAAGGCATCTTTATATGTATGTTACTAAAGCATATTATAAGTTTTAAGCCTTATAACCTCAACATAAGATGTATCATTTTCCCTTAACTCGCCTTAACTCGCCTTAACTCGCACAAACTCGCAACTGATAGGCGAGCTCAATTTTTCCTTATCTCGCCTTAACTCGCCTAAACTGGCATTAGCTCGCACAATCTCGCGGCGAGTTAAGGTCCCAGAGTAGGCCTTTCTTGTGAGACACAGTACATCGAGAACACGCGTTGGAGGGGGTCGAGGGAGCAGCGAGAAACAAGGGCGGAAGCCCATGTTAAGCAAAGAAAAAATAATTAATTCGCATAATTTTACTTTTTCTCTCTCCGCGCGTGGCTCCGAGGAATGAAGGACGACCGCTTGCGGTCTAGAATTTTTTGTAACCCTAAACTGACTTTTTTCAGATAAAGATTTCTCTACCGTTTCAATATGGCCAAACTTACTTTATTTACTCTTTTGTCTTGCCTTACGTTTTGACCTAAGAAATAACTCAACTGCTACTCATATGGCGTTTCCTCAATAAACAACTTCGCACATCAACATATACGAAATACAAACGGCGGTAACTTACCTCCAGTTTGGTGCTGTTAACAGCTGGACAATATTTTCTGCAGTTGCACGATAGAACAGGTGTTGAAATGGTTGTCTGCATAAAAACACACAGTTAAAAAATATAACCCTTAGGCCCGGGGAGAGGAGTACTTTAGGAATTTTTGGGTGGGGAGGTGCCGCTGGGACCCTTGAACCCTTAGCCTACCCTATACTGGACTAAACTCTTCAAATCCCCCGCCCCTTATCCTAGATATGATGCCGATTTGATTTTTTTTTTACATATTTTTGTGGCAATTCCCGGTTTCCCTATTCTAGGCTAAAATCTTCCACCAATTGATCAGTTTCCTGGAAAATGACACCCTATTCTAGACCCAAACGCTCTGTTATATACTCTATCCCAGAGAAAACTGCTTGAAAACCATTACCCTTCACAGCGGCACGTACCTATAGCCCATATATGGCAATTCTCCCCCCCCTCCCCCCCTCACCTCTGTTCTATTCACACATCTTTAAAACCTTCCAATAGAGAAACTACAGGTTCAGTCAAAACCTTTGCAAAATTTGGAAATGCCAAAAGATAAATGTTTATGGATTCAGACCCGTAATCGAAGTGAAGAAAGCTACCCGCAATATAAAATGGCATTAACACAACCAACTCGCAACCATTAGACACCTTTTTCGGGCCTGGTAAATAGGGCCGTTCTGATCATTTTGGGTGTTCATTTTCGCTGTTTAGTGCTATTTGCTTGAAAAAGAATAAGACTATTAAGGCAATTTGCAGTGGGATAAAATTTAAAAAAAAACTGACAATTTCAGTGCAAACGATTCCAAAGTTGTATTGTGGGTGGCGACTTGTGAAAGCTAATATGCGGCAACCATTGCACGGAACAGTATCTTACATTGAAGCCTGACATAGTATCACGGTACGTATTTTTGTTTCTTCATTGAAGTGGGAAGCAACTTGCACCATGTTGTATTGTCGACGTTTGTTTATCATAACAAATAGCCGCGCAGAAAACTGCAAAGACGTGACGAATCGATCCATGGCTACAAAAGAGCAGCGAAAGGAAATTAGCGACCACTATAAGTTAACTCAACTTGGTGGAATTCTGATCCACTCAAAGTCTTCTAACATAATCATGCGAGTCGAGGGATTTAAATAATGTATATGGCCGCAAACTAGCTGCCTCCATGACGGCGAGGAGGAGAACATTCAAAAAACAATTTGTGGTTATGTGTAGCTATGTGTAGCTATGGGTGGCTGTGTGGGGCTCAGTGTGTAGCTATGGGTGGCTATGTGTTGTTACCGTATTTATTCGAATAACCGCCCTGGGCGCTTATTAAATTTTTGGACCTTGAGGGTGGGCACTTATTCGAGGTGGGCGCTTACTCGAGGCTGGGCGCTTATTAAATTTTCACCATTTTCAGCAAGTGAAGTATGTTTACTTTGCAACAAAACAATAAATGCTAATAACAAAACGCGAAGAAGTAACAACGCAAGATTTCTGTAAAATACTTTGAAGAAAACTCCGTCCTCGAGGAAGTCTCTTATTAGAATTTATTCACTCAAGTGGGTGGGGTTGGGGTGAGCGCTTATTTGAGTTTGATTGGGAGGAGGAGGGGGTGGGCGCTTATTCCAGGCTGGACGCTTATTAACTTTTTCTGCCTTTAGTATGGTCGCTTATTCGAGGTGGGCGCTAATTCGAGGTTGGGCGCTTATTCGAATAAATACGGTATATGTGGCTAACTGTCGATAACATTGGCCATGTGTAGCCACATGTGAACCGGTCAGCGGTACCTCTCATTACGGCTCTGTCGCTAGAGCCTGCTAGGAGCCATTCCATTCCATGGCTAGTGCGATCTCCAGCAGATCATTATTAAAAGCTCGCAAAATAAGATATATGGCAAGCCGTAATGAGTATTCTAAGAAGAGATTGGGCGAAATATCAACAGCTGCCTATAACACATCGTTGGAAAACACAAAATACAGGAACAGGTATTGTAATTATTTTATTGATTTGAAGACAAATTCACCTCACTCAAATGTCTGCTGAAATGTGTGCAAAATCAATAATTGCCGTGAAATAAGCTTCAATTCTTTTACCGATCGCGTTGTAGGGGTTTAGAATTATAATTGTTTCGAAACAAAAAATAAGCTTCGGATTTGCCTGTATTAAGCTTGCAATGTTCCCTAAATTGTCAGGGTATGAGGATGTTTGGAGACACACTTGGGACAGTTTGTGTATTGATACAGTCTCCTCAATATTTAGCCAAATGTAAAAATCCTAATGCAAACAGATTTTCCTTAATGGAATTTATATGCATGTGATCAAATTTTAAATACATTTACATCATATTTTATTTTACATAACCATCCATTTATTTAATTTTTTGTATTGTTTTTGTATTTCTTGTACATATTCAGTGATAAGCATTATTTTTGAAGGTGTAGACAAAACGTGGACCCCCCCCCTATCCTTTTGGATGCGAGCCAAGTCACGAGCAGTCATCACATTAACAGCACACAAAGTTTCGCGGATACTGGCAATATAGAAGTTTGCTAGCCTTAGTACAACCATAGAAAATTAATTAATTAATGGGTTTCTGGGTCACCCTTCGAGCTTCATAGTAGAAAGTGCTAGACAGTTATAATACGGGACTTTTTTATTTGTTTGCTTGCTTTTTTAATTTACTTTTTTATTATTTCTTTTGTTTTTTTTAAATGAGGGGTCCAGGAAGGGGGTGGGAGGTGGGGGATTAAGTTTCAGCTTTGGTCTACACCCTAAATGTATTTGTAGATAGGAATTTTTCTTTTGCGTCCCCAATTAGCTTCTTAGGTAACTGTTCTGACAATTTAATAAAGTACATGTATTAAGTCATACATGCCAACTCTCCCGGATTATCTAGGAGTCTCAAAGATACATCACTGATCTCCTGCTCTCCTGTGCGCGTCACCACATCTCCTAGATAAAAATAATCATCTTTTAAGCTTTCTGTGCCTTAGTTTGAGATTTAGCCCATTTTCCCTCAAAACTTGAATTTTTCTTATTTGCAGGACCATTTCTGGGGCGTTTTTGCATATATTTAGTCACTCACAAAGATTATCTCTAGCAACAAAATGATGATTGCGAATTTTGACAGTATGTACTTCATGTAAGACTTCATATATGATTTCCTAAGTCATTCCCATTGGGGGCTGGGTCAATTTGTCGGGAGGGGGGGGGGGGGGGGTATAAAAAAGGGAGTCTCCAGATTTTAGATCTCCAGGGGTTGGCATCCCTGCTAAGTACAGTAAAATGCCGCCAAGAAGAACCTAGGATTTAGGAACCTGCTGGCAGAAATTTGTCATTTTAATACTCCAAAATATAAGAACCCGTTTAGCCAAGAAAAATCAACAAGTTCTTATATGTGGGGTTAGACTCCCCGGGGGGGGTACTGCCATATAGGCTAAATAGGTATGTGCTGCTGTGAAGGGTATGGTTTTCAGGCAGTTTACTCTAGGATAGGGTATATAAATCAGAGCGTTTGGCTCTAGAATAGGGTATCATTTTTCAGGAAACTGATCAGTTGGTTGAAGATTTTATCTAGACAAGGGAAACAGCTACTCTAGGATAGGGGGGATTTGGGGAGTTTACTCTAGTATAGGGTAGCAAAATTCAGCTGAACTAGCTCTGGTATAGGTTAAGGGTTCCAGGGTCCCAGCAATTACTAAAGTACCCCCCCCCCCCCCCCCCCCGGGGTTAGACTACATTATCATAAACATTTTGACCAAAAGTCTGGTTTTAATTTATAAGGGAAATTTAATATATTACAGTACTGAAAATATAATGGAAAATGCAACAACAACCTAGTTTTGTTAGATTTTAGTTGGTAAATAAATGCCTATAGATTATGAAGGACAAATACCATATATAGCAATATTTCTTGTAATCAACAACAGTATCCTTCTTCATAAAAATTTAAAGAACCTAATTAAGAACCTATTTAGCCTAAACTTCCAATAAGTAAACTACAAACTACAAGAATCTATTTTGCCAAACTTCAAAAAATATAGCTTCTTACTTGCGGCATTTCACTGTATGTATGTATGTATTTTGTATGTATGTAAAATACACTCACCTTTAATTTTGTCTGATGTCATGGACTATTTAAACTGTTACAACTCAGTTCATGATTGAAAGGGCTGAAAGAATGGCACATTCAAGAAGCGGTCTCAGGCTGTTTAGTCCAAGTTGACTTTCAATTGTTCTCAGGGCATTTTTCACTTGTCAGATCTGGCCGGCTGGACCATTGCCGCACCAGTCAGTGGAAAATTAAAATGAAATACGCTTTGTTCAGGAGTTTTTTGTTGTTGTCGTTGTTTTTTTTTTTGGAAAAACTATCTCCTCCGTGCACACTAGTTAGGATTTGCGGATCTGGTTGGATAGTTTGGATTAAATGTGAAATTCTCATTATTAATGTCGGGAATCATCTGGATGGTCAGTTGTGACAATTGTAAAGCGCTTTAAGTCAGGTGTGAAAAGATTCAAATATTCCTTCCCCAATCAAAAGACTTGATCACCACAAGGCAAACGATATCAATTTATTGAATCCTTACTGTATGCCCTGTTTTATGAAAACAGATGATTATAAAAGCGGTTCAGAGAGAACATATTGCACATTATCTCTGTGAAATTCACCTGGACTTTTTTCAAGACACCTAATACAATATGCATTTGTTGTTTATGTCATCCAGGATTACACTATAAATGGTATTAAGTTAAAGGTGTGGCTATGCAGGACTAAGCGGAGTGCAATTCAGTGAGTACATATAAATATCATGTGAGTGAGTTAAGGACTACTGATTAGAGATTATGAGCCTGATTACCCCTGAATTGTGCTCTCCCAATTTTAAGCTAGCAAGGCAACTGGGAGCTGGTTATGTAGTTAATTTTCAATTGTTGAATGAGGCTGAGTATCATCTCCCTCCTCGACCTCTATAATTCATCAGATAATAATTGAAAGCTGAATTCAACAGTTATTTTATTATTCATTCAATTTAATTCCTAGAAGTTTAAAAACAAACTAAAACATGCTTACCTCCCATTGATGTTAAGTTCATTTTTGATATTGTACGTTAACCGGCAAGTTTAGGAGTTAAAGGATTGTTCAGCTATGCAAACAAATAGCAGATGTTGTCCTTCAAGTTGTCTTCTTGCTGTTCTTGCTATGTTTTTAGCCAATAACTGTTCACCTGTTTCTTGCTGGTGGAACGATGTTCCTCCATTTTTGTTCTCACTACAAAAACAAGTTTACTGAACCTCGTCCCCAGGTCTTCTTGGTTAACAGTTCAATAATCTGCAACTTTGCTGCACTCTTGATGTCATCAGTTCAATAATGGCAAAATTCTTCCAAATTTAGAAGGACTCTAAGTAAATTTCAGTATACTGCACATGTAATACAGAGTTTTTGAGTCTGTCTTCAAATTAACTGTCTGCAGATTTTAACATAAAGGCAGAAGCATTTTCAATTTAGGACTCATTGTTTTTTGAAGTGGGACTCATTGGTACTGGACTGGGACTCATGATTTTTCACAAGATGAGTCCCAGGACTCACCATACCTATTTGTAGCAAAATCACTACAAACAATTTGAGAGCAATTTTCTACAAAGGACTTTCCGATTATAGTACCATATTTTCTTAGTGAGATTCTCATAAGAGAAAGATTAAAGGAGCTATGCTGCACTATTTGCTAACTAAATTGTTAAAAGCTAAAACATGTTTTTGCATCAATTAAATTCCAAAAATAATGGTCCAGTTTTGTTATGCAAGACTATATTAATTAGTTTATCCTGTTGTCTATAGCTATGAATGGCAAGGATGGACGTGTATTAAAACTTGAAAAAGCTAGGCCAACTTTTTCAAGTTTTAATGCTATATGCCTGCAAAAATTACTATAAAAGTTATTATGGTTAATAGTGCTCCCTGATGAAAATTTTGTTTGGATATCTTCTTAAAAGCTCTAAAGAAGCATTTGTTGTATGGGTAAAGGAACTAAGTTCTGACATAGCACAAAATAATTAACCTATACCGCAATATCCTGATGAGAAAAATGCATTTTCTGGTACTTGAACCAGAAAACAAGCTCGATCTCACTGAGATAAATTATTGAGAATGCTAGTTTTGGGGTTGAACTGGGGTCTAACTATTATGGGGTTGAGACTTTGAGTTGGCATTGTAATTAATGCAGAACCAATTAAAGCTGAGCTTTTCAGTTTTTCACATTTATTTGTCATTTATCACTGTTTGAGGCATTCGAGGTAGGATGGAATTCTCCTCTCTTAACATTAGGGCCATTTATACGAGGAAAAATAAGACATGTCTTACATAAGACGTGTCTTAAATAAGACGCGAACTGTACCATTTATATGAGCATGTCTTATCTAAGACAAGAACAGCTTGTATAAATGGTTCGTGTCTTATTTCTGTTCTTGACTCGTTTTCTTGTGAATGTTGCCCATAGGAATGGCAATCCAACGTGGCGCCCCAAAAATTAACGCATGCGTACTATGCGTTTGTGTCTTATGTACGACGCGAAGGTCATTTATACAAAGTTTTTCTCGTCTTAGCTAAGACGGGTCTTATCTAAGAACAGGTGTTAAGGGTTGTTCTAAAATAAGACGCGTCTTAGCTAAGCCACGTCTTATTTTAAACGAAATGTGCCGTTTATACGGAAAGTTCGCATCTTATGTAAGACGCGTCTTATTTTTCCTCGTATAAATGGCCCTATTGATTGCAACCCTGGTCCATGTAAACTTGGACTACAGGTCATCATTAGGTTTTAGCACTTGTCTCAATGGTAGCCAACTAAGTTGCCAATGTACTGAGTGTAACCTAGGGAAGAGTATCAATTCTACCCTGGGACTGGGGGTTGGAAGTGCGAGGGGGGGTGGAGACTGGTTGGAGGAGACGGGAAAAATAGGGGAACTTTCCTCACATCACTGCAGCTTGCATTCAAGGGGCTTGACAGGAATCCTTCCCCTTACACATTTACTTCTGTGAACTCTGATGCCATCTCCTCTTAGTACATTTGCATCCTAGATGTATGCAAGTTACAGCTAGAGTCTGTTAAAACTTGATGATCTTTTTGAATAATAGGAGACTGTATAGTCTAATATGAATTAACATGAACTTGTACAGGGTGCAAAGAAAGTAAGTTTTACATCTTGCCATTAGTTTGGGCTTATAGCATGCACTATCCCACTCAGCAAAAGTCATTTCAACTAGCCCCAAATACTTTTTGGTGAGCTGCACATGCAGTTTCACAGTTCTTAGACTGTAATTTGAATTCCTCAACAAAAACTGCACTTGTACATCGGTCAAGTTAAGAATGAAATTCAGTAGCCCAATAGCAAAATCCACTAGCCCCAGGCTATTGGACACTACTTTCTTTTTGCATGCTGCTTGCACTGTGGCATGTTCATGGAGAGCATAATGTTATAGCAGCTACTGTCTGAATGGTAATAATTTCTGTTATTCACTACACTCTCATGTCAAATCCACATGTCAAATCTTATGCTAATCCACCTCTCCCCCAATTTTTTTGTCTCTCCATTCTGGTAGAATGTGGCTAGACCAGACTGTGCATGAGCAACTTCAAAAAAAGGAAAATAGGTGATTGTCTTATGTGTTTATGTACAGTGTAAAAATACAGAGGAAGTGTCAAATTGACTGGGTTGATTAAGTTGTATGCCACCAAGGCCTTATAAAACTGTTCATTTCACTACTCCATTTTAGACAAGAGATCCCCCAACCCCTTACTCTGTTCAGAGGCACATACCCATGCAGTTAGGCATAATTTGCATCCCCCTCTCACACACATGTACACTGCACTCTCCCAAAGTTTACACCCTGTTCAAGGTAACACGCTGTTTGAGAGGCCAAATAGCAAAATTATGTCTGTTTAAGACTCTAAACGCCCAAAACCATACCCTGTTCAGTGGTGATACCCATTATTAGGCCAAATAAGGGAGTACTTCCCCTTGGGCTGCAATTAGACAGACGAGTGTAACTCTTCATTGCTTTTTTTCCCTTAGGTGTCCTGGAATGCATACTTGTCATGGATGGCTAACTAGCCATTACCTGATGCTGCAGCCTTAACTGTTTTGACAGGACCCTTTGGAGATGGTGCAGTGATGTGACCCACAGCACCTTCTGTACCTGATGGTTAGTTGATTCAGTAGAGCTGGTCAACCAGAAGTTTACCTTTTAACTATAATGTTAATATTTCCAATGCAATTACACTGTAAATACTAATATTGTTGTGATAACAATTTACTATATAAAATTATTTACAATTCAATGACACAAGTTATACAAAAGTGGTGTTTGAAATATTGGAATCACATTCTCATCAGACATTGATTGAGGTTGAGGATAGAAATTCACATCTACAGACAATCCTTCAACTAATTCAGTTCTATTAAAAAAAAAATCATATTGTAGATATCATTTACTACTTTGGTCCTAATTTGAAGTCACAAGAGACAAAAAATATAGTCTGTCACAATGCCAAAATATGAACAAGGTCAAATTTCAGCTTCTGATTATTTATTATTGCATGCTGCTGTTACCATTGCTTATTTATTTTCTTCAGGCATATAATATTTTTCATGGGCTGGGTGGGAATGATGCTATTATGTATAAAGACTGGAGCAGCAAGCCTTTGGTAATTTAGTCTGAATTGTATGAGCCGTAAATTCTGAGAAACTAAACGTAAACTAAAGCAAATCAATTTTTAAATAGTACGTGGTTTAAATTTTACAAACTTGTTTTATCAGTTGATTATCACACACTGGACATTTTATTTTGAGAACTCTACAGGCAAGGAATAATAAATTATTAGAAGGCTGTTTTGAAAACATTGTTGGAATGTCATTGTGTTGGAAGGAACAAACCAATCAGGTGCAGTGTGGGAAAAATAAAATACAATCAACAATGGTGATTAGTTTGTGGTTTTGGGAGTAGTTCAGGGGAATTGTAGTCATTGGTTCCAACACATGCTGCTGAAAATTTTTAGGTGCGGTTCATGGCCAGGTGTTCTAAATTTAACAGTAAAGATATTTTTGCTGTGAAACAAATCACTCGGTGACAATAATATTAGGGGTCTTACTAGTTGGGGGGAGAGGGCTGTAACCCCTTTAAACACCAATAGCAACAAACAAATTTTCCAGATTGACCTCCATACATTTTCTTAGAGAATAATTTGTTGAAAGATCAAAACATTTCCTTGATTGTGATCTTTTTGATAATTCTCATAACTTTTCCTTTTGACGATGTAGAGATGTTGTTAGGAGAAAATCGTTGTTGATCACTCAAAGGGCGGGGAGAGAGGGCTTATCAGAGAGGTTACACTAGGGGAGGAGGGGTGGGTTATAAATCAGGTGGGACCCCGAGTCCCACTTGATCTGTACTCCACCCAGGAGGGTCACCCCTCCTGATTCCCCTTAGTTCGATAGGGGATATGAGCCTCACCACCGGAGGCTGTTGTCAGGACTTCTGTCCAGGGTGGCTACCCCTGGTACCACTCGATCTTGTCTCCCCCCAGGGAGGACTTCTCTCCTGGTCCCCTTACCCCTAGATTTCTAGTGCGACCGGAAAACCGTGAACAATTGAAATATTTAGGAATGTTTATCGTGTTATGACCAATCACAGCAAAGATCAGCACACACGAACTAAGCCACAAAACCAGAAACTGATCAGCGTTCTTAGTTTTCTCAAGCATGATTGGCTTTTTTCTTGCAACACAATAGCATTCCAGAAATATTACTGTTGTTCACGGTTTTCCCGGTTTGACTGTAAACGCTTCCCTGCCACCAGAATTTTGCCGATGTCTTTCTTGTGTGTTTTCTGTTCGATTCGCTATCTGGCGAAGAACCATTATGCAAAACCACTGCCGATTGGAAGAGTTTATTAATATAACGGCTTAGTTAATTCCAAGCGTGCCCATTGCCCTCCCCCGGGCATTTGTTGGGCATTTGTCATTTTGTTTTGGAAAAGCGGCAAATGCCCCGCAGTGAGGCCGGGCGTTCATACAAATACCGCACGGTGAGCTTAAAACAATGGAGTGCAAACGCCCCACCCCGGGACAACACCAAAATTACATTCTCCAGTAAATAAGCTGCAGAATACCACATTTGTGGGAAATCTGTAATTATCTGATCAAACTCGCACGTGAAGCACCCTACGCAAATTGCCCCTAGCCGCCAGTTAGAATTATTGCAAAAAAGATCACATTGATCTGATTAATCAATCTCAATGAAAGAACTATAAATTAAAATGTTAATAAAACCATGTTTTCGAAGATGTTTAATACAGTAAATGATTAACAAACAACCGACGCGCTTTACATGAGCATTTCCTCATCATGATGGAACCCTTGAATTGTCGCATTAATCCGAGACCGTAAAATACAGGAACTGAGTTTCAACCGTCTTTCGTCGCTCCGCATGGCGAGCGAAAAGTCCCAATTCGAACGGGTTGTTATTACAAATCGCAATTACCGGAAGACCATTGGCGAGAGTAGTACAATCACAATGTAAAACAGAGTGTTTGAGGATTTTTTACGCCGACTTCTGTCTTGTCTTCAGTATTTTCCTCGATGAGTTGTCGTGCACTTCGGAGGTCGCCGTTCGTTCATGGGCTTTTGCTTGCGATGCTATTCCCACCAAGTAGAAAGAAATGGAGCAACCATATACACACAGTCTGATATAAGGTAACTTGACTTGGTGGAATTCTGATCCCAAAGTTTCTTAACACCATGCGAGAAGACTGGGAGGGATTCAAATGGGAAAAAAATACACGGCCGCAAACTAGCTGCCCCTAAGACGACGAAGAGGAGAACAAAACACGTAAGAAAAAACGCAAAAAGTCAAATGTTTGTATTTCACTGGCCGATATTTAGCTAGACAACGCCTTGGGCCGATACAAGGGGTACAGCCACAAATTCTATGGTTGATTGTCAGACATTACGCCATTTCGTTTAGAGGTCCAAACTGCAGTTTTTAGTATCACGTAGGAATTAGTTTCAGGCCGGAAAGCCAATGTGATTACCCATGCAGGTTAAACTTAAAGAAACTGAAAGTATTTATAATAAGAGAACAGAAGAGAGGAAGAAAAAAATATATAAAGCAATCTTTGAAAACTCAATATTACAATTTAATTTTCTATAGCTCTTATCGTGCTTTCTGTTTTAGAATGGTGTCTTTTAGGGATCAATAAAGTTTAGTACACACCCAGGCGGATCTCATCTAGGGGCTTAATTCCAATTTCCTGACGGGTTTCTCCGCCCCCTAGTCATATAGAAGGTACCCCTCGGGTAAAACTGACCCCTCGGTATCACTTCTCTTGCCTTCCATCAATATACTTTGTCCTGCCAGCACAGTTGTGGCATTTAAGCCCCTTCCTGGGCAACGTTGGAAAGAGCCAGAGGGCTCGGCAAACAAATTCCACGTTAAAGTTAAAGATACTAAATAAACAACAATATAAACGAAGATAAAAATAGGCTAAGGAACTCAGACTGAATGTTTTAGAATAATTGTTATGATACAAATTGTACAGTTATCGTAGTGCTTCAAGAGAAACTGAAAAGTTAGCCTGAGTAGCATTCCACTTGTGAGAAAACTCAGCCCAGCTATCGCACATTAACTTGAGCGGAAAAGTTTGTTACGCAGGCTACTGAAAGGTTAATTTTAGATGGCAAGGAAGCAAGGATAGCAACTTAAATAATGACCAAAACAACATGCAGTTAAATATATATAACAAAGTTTATTGATTTTGCAGGTTGTATTACATAAATGACAAAAATTGTTCTGTAACCTACTCCTATCACTTTGTCAAAGTGTCTCGTGGTATACTAAAAGAAAAAGAAAAAAGAAAAGAAAAAAAGAAAGAAGGAAGCGGCTCATATTATTAAAAA
>NC_133208.1:7273414-7310914 GCF_958299795.1 Porites lutea | reverse complement strand
CCATGTCCGTTAGTACCGACAGATCAGCTCTCATTCTTTTAATCTGATTCTCTATTCTTGTCCTCCATTTTGGTTGTTGCCGTTTATTGCTCTTTGTCTTTGGGAGTTTTGGCGTTTTACCCAACTTTTCAGATATCACATACGCAGTGACATATTGTAACAAATTGATGTTATTGAGGTTGGGTGTCTCTTTTGCTATTACCAATTGAATTGCTTGGTTTGCTTGTTTGATCAACAGCTCAGCTTTTCTGTTCACTGATATCTTCGGTAGAGGGGGCCTCTCTGCCATCCTGATGTTTTCCCATTCAGCTCTTGCCCTCTTAATTTCTTTAACTAGTTCTTCGATCTCAGAAGGATTTTGTGATGGTTCTATCTCATCTTCATTTGATTCCTCACAACAATTGTTGGCTTCTTCTACAAACACATCATCTGCTACACTATCTGTTTGGTTGTTTTGTTCATTCAATTCATTTTCAATCTGTTGCTTGATGTTATCTAGTTCAATTGCTGTTAGTTTGTGTTGTTTTTCAATATATCTACGTTGGTTCATTAGTGCATTGGCTGTTAGATTGGGCCTTTCATTTGGGTTTCTTTCCCTCCATATTCTGAATGTATCTTTTGTTACTCCTTTACTGGGGTCTGCCTTTGCCTTGTAAAAGCAGAACATGACTTCAATGTAATCCTCTCGTGTCCATTTCTGTCTGGTGTTTCTTCCATCTGTGTTGGTACCTGCCCGTTCTGGTGTGGAAGGACCCTGTTGGGAGAGACTCTCAGATGGGTTGGCCGCCACTGCAGGTTGAGAGGGTAGATCAGTAGACAACTTTTCGACCTCAGCCTGACCACTCACTGAGGGACGCGCTCCTTGTTGACCCGCGCGACGAGCGATGCGGTATGAATTCCTTACATTTCTACTACTCATATTGGCGAAGATGCTATTTGACCCATAGCTGGAGAGAGGCTATCCCGCGCCAGATTTATTATTATTATTATTATTATTATTATTATTATTATTATTAGTCTCATGTTGCTCGGAATTCTTAGAACGGGAATGATATGCAAGTGCGCGGGCGAGCGGAGAGAATTTCGACCAGAGGAGAGAATGCTTTCGCCGACCAGCGGTCTTAAGGGGATGTTAATAGGATACCGAAATTACTTTCATTCCGGAATGAGTTTCGTTCCGGAATGAAGAACGAATTATATTCACGTGATTAAATAGACCGGCTTAGCTTAAGGCGTTCTCCCTCACGTGGTTTTCGCGCCAGATCAGGTACTCATGCGCTATTCACCCCAAACTACAGATGTTTGATTTCGCAGTTCGGTAAATATCCAGGACTAGCCACCTCCACTTCGGTGAATAATTGTTATCTAGTGCAAATTAGGGCTTTTGTTATTTAAACCTCGCTGGGATTGCCAAATTTAAATATGAAAAGAAAAACGAAGAGGATTCTGGTGGTAGTAGTAAAATGACGCCATCGTGCAAATGCCCTATTGAAATAGCGGTTATAACAGAGGCAAACAAGGATCAATCTCTTTGGGGTATCCTTTCAACTTCTTAATCAGTCACGCATGCGTGGTTACACGCTCTTTCGTTTAGCAAGAATACTATACCCTAAAAACTGACTTTTCGATCTAATAATCGAATGGCAGTTCGACAAGAAAAGGTAGGCGAAGAACCATTCATTGGGTATAACTGCAGTTGGCCTCTACCAGTGGACGTTATTTTTTGTTACACGTTTTCCATAAAATAGCTGGTTTATTCGACAAAATCGTTGGTTAACGCTACTTTCGAGCTTGAGCAACCACAACAACGACAATGGAAAGCCGAAATAATAATAATAATATATTAAATTACTTCGCTTAAAAAAGAGAAAAAACTATTCATTCAAAAACACTATTTACAATTTCTGTCGATTTAAAAAGAACTCAATTTAGCTTTAAAAAAAAAGTTAATTAAAACTAAGAAAAATTTTTTCGAATTAAAAAACATTTCATTTCAATAAAAAAAAAAACTGTCAACCTCTAAAATTCAAAAGTTTCTTTCAACTGCTAAAAAACAAAAAAAAATAGTAATAATAATAATGAAATAAAAAGATATAATAATAATAATAATAATAATAATAATAGTAATAATAATAATAATAATAATAATTATAATAGGAAGTTTTTAAGCACATAGGATGTTTTTTGAGCCACACACTTCAACCGGATGTGGCGTTTTTGCAATCTTGGGGCGCGTATTTGACCATTTTTTTTCCGCAAATCGTTTCTTTGAGAGAAAAGACACTAAAGAACGAAAAATTTGGTACCATCAAGGCATTTTAAAAGGGTAAAGGATTCACTTCCGGTTGACATGCATTACTCAAAAACGTCTTTGCTTAATAAGGTTCCTTATAAAGGAACAAGAACAAAAACGCGAAGCAGGCGCGGATCTAGGATTAATACTGACCGATTTCCCAAACGAGCGCCGAAGGCGCAAGCTTTTGGGGGGTCCGGGAGCATGCCCCAATGGGAATTTTTTTTCGATTTTAACTTCCCAAAGTCTGCTTTCTTGGGTTTCTGAGTCATTCAGACAGGATAATTTGGCCAGTTCCTTCTCCTCGGATGAAGCCTTGCAACTAAATAAATCTATTATGAAAAATCTGACCGATTTCAGTAAAACGGTGGAAACCGTGTGGATCCGCCCCTGACAAGCATGTAAAGCACGGTTTTTGGTAGAAATTGCTTATTACCATCGCGCGACTAATGTTGTCACACGTGATGAGAATGGCAGTGCTATTGTTGCTTTTATTAAAAAAAAAAATGGGTTAGTTCATTATGTTATGCATTTATCTATAAACTAGCCTTTGATCAATGATCTCCTTCTCATGTTCAGACTTGATTTCACTCGGTAAAGCAGGAATTAGTTCATCTCCAAGTAAAGGTGCATGCAAACGCTCAGATGATCTCATTTTATTCAGTATCGTCTTTAGTTTATCTGGCGATATAGCACACTCACCGGCCTGCTTTTGACTAGATTCTTTCATCGCTTCAACGTACTAAAACAAAGAACAAAACGTTTGAAGGACAAATTGTAAACATTTTTAAAGGATAAAACGTAAAATACGTTTGAACCCGCCCATGTGCGACCACCTCTCATAAGCGATCACCTTCCGTAAGCGACCATCTATCCAAAAACATCAAAACTTTTCCCAGTCAAAGCCCTGTAATTGAAAAGGAGCACCTCTAGTAAGCGACCGCTGCCACTTTTGGGCGAGACGGTTTTGTAATTTTTAACCTGTTGTCTAATCTCTATGTTCATAATCAGTACTAGGCTTCCAAGAGTATACAGAACTTTTAAGACAGCTGTTAAACTTCAGTGTTCGGGTGTTTTTGAAAAGCGCAGTAATCATGATCAGAACCCAAAACTGACTTTCAATCGCAACTAAAACACAGCAGTTTAATACCCCTCTATGTTCTCTTACAACATGGTAATAAAGATACTTTGCCCGAATATTTAGGCAAAACCTCTGAAGAACAATGTTAGTGCATTGCACAAAAACGTCTTGGCTTAAGATCTCAGATGCCCTGTTATGATTATCATTATCTACGCTTTGGAGTTCCACAGGGGTCTGTCCTCGGCCCGATGCTTTATATGCTGTACACGTCGCCTCTTGAGGACATCATCAAACCCCCTAACCTTGATCCAGTTCCACTTTTACGCTAAACAATATTCCGCTCTATTTGGCCAGCATAAGCCTAATGCAGCTGTTAACGACAATTTCATTAAGAGATGAGATGTGTATTTAACTTTTAAAAGTGTACATAATTTACAGTAATGTTTAAATCTGTGACTATTAAGTTCTATAACTACAATACTGACGATTACATTTTATGACAGTTATACTAACTACATGAAAAGTAACTGCAATTTGATTGGCTTAGAGCAGTGGTATTTCAGCTTAATTTGAAATGCCTACATGTGAAAATTACAAACCTATTGCGGGTAGTAGTATAAACAAATAATAGCTTGATTTGTAAGTGATATTTGGCATAAATATCACTCGTGATATTTCAAAATTGTCTCAAATTTCACTCGCCTAACGGTTCGTGAAATTACGTATAACAGTTTTGAAATATCACTCATGGTTGTAATGCCAAATATCACTACAAATCATGCTATTATTTGTTTATACTACTACCCGCAATAGGTTTGTAATTTTCACATGTAGGCATTTCAAATTAAGCTATACAAACCAGAACAATTCGGTGTCGATAACTAGCTACATTCCTTGCGGCTCAGATGCGATCATTTTCGGTAACAAAATATTTCTTGCACACAGTTCAGCGTTTCAAAAAAGTCATGACAAAAAATCATCCGTTTCTGATATGGAAAAACAATAACTGAACAACAACAATAACATAAATATTATTAAAATGAATAAAACCTCCAGTCGTATTCCTAAATGGCCTTCTACATTTTCGAAGTAGATAATATCATCATCATTTATCATCTATTATTGAGTTTACTACAAAAAAAAAAAAAAAAAGCAAAAAGGGTCATTTAAACCGTAGAAGAATTACACTTTCACCTTACCGAAGGAGTACGCTGAGTGAACTGACATAGGCAACAAGACGGAAGAGGGAAGAAGACGGCGAACCTTAATGTGTGACAAGCGTGACAATAATTTTGTTTGAAAAAACCTTCCGCCAAACTTCACCTTCTTTTAAACAGATCTTTTTTTGTAAAAGACTGGAAAAAAATTAATGTCAAGTGAAGATCACGTCAGATCAAAATAGACAAGTAACAGCCCTGTCACCTGTCACACCCAAGCGTTTTGCCGTCCTCTTCTTCCTGCCCGTCCTGTTGCGATGTGAAAACAATAATTTTCCATCACTTATAACAGAATGTGGGTTTCTCGCCCTACCTTCTGACTTGTTTCCACACAATCTTCGTCCTTCTTTTCTTCTTGTTCACAAAGATCAGCAGCAAGAGTAGAATTTTTACACTGAAACAATAACAATAACAAATAAGTTTATCTTTTTTTTTTTTGCAAGTTGTGGTGCATTCTTATTGTTTAGATTGAATGAAGGGCTAGCCATGCTTCATTATCATTTGAACCATGCAAAATGATACCATCAAATCATAAGAATGATGAATAATAATATCTTTTGATAATATCGTAATCTTTACAAATAATGGTATGATGAGCTGAAACAAGTAGCCAACTTCAATGCGTTGTCAAGGTGAATTTTACCGGGTGAGATAAATCAGGATAACTATTCAGGGTTACAGGAAAGTTTTTCAAAAGAAGGAATTTTTTAATTCCTCTATAAAAAAAAGCTGTACGAGATGCTTATGTTAAGACATGACGAACAGGGATGTCATGCAGTGCATGCGCATGTTCTGACATGGATATCCATGGTTCTGATAACAAAGTTAGATTTGGTTTTCAAATCAGGGACACTGCTGCATTTCTCGTGGCGTATTGTTGTGGTATACTAAATGCTTATATGTACCCAAGCTGATTCTGGAGAATAAAGTGGTGAATTTGTTTAAATGAGAATGTCTTTTCAGTTTTTAGAATGAGAATAAATGTCAATATATATTAGAAAAACAATCGTGTTTTGAAGCTTTTAACCTACCTTCTCCGGGCTCTGTTCACCGCCAACTGTTTTCACTACGAGCTCTTTAATTTTACATCCAAACAAACATCTCCAACTGAAGCATACGGAACATGAGCCGGCGTATAAAATCCTCGAATACTCTGTTTTACATTGCGATTGTACTTTTCTCGCCAATGGTCTTCCGATAATTGCGATTTGTAATGACAGCTCGTTCGAATTCGCACTTTTCGTTCGCCATGCAGCGCGACGAAAGGCGGTTGAAACTCAGATCGAAAATTTTGTTTTAAACATCGAACAATGTCTGCGTAAAGTTGGTTATCTGATTTTTGAAGCACGACCATGTTACAATTGAGCCAATATTTTCATTAAAAAAGGCGATGTGGTACAAACAGTAGCACAAGAACAAATGCGAACTAAAACTTTTAAAACTTACAGTTACCATAGGAACGTTTCATGACGAATTGTCGTGACGCAGCACTTTCGAACACTTGGAACACCCTGCGCCTGCAGTGGAACAAGGAGCCGAACGAGAATGAAAAGCGACGTCGAAAAATAATGGTCGGGTGAAAAATAGAAAAGGAGTGCAGAAAGAAGAGGGCGGCAAAACGTTTGTTTATGACAAACGTAGCAGGGCTATTACTTGCGCGTTTTCTCGTGATCTGCACTTAACGTTGTGTTCTTAGCGGAGCTCCACGCACGGCGCTTTGCGGGAATGGGTTATTTTTGGTGCGATTTTGGGGCAATTTTTTTTCAAAGTACTGTGTTGCGGTTTTCAGAGTCCAAGTATGCGGTAATTTTTAATTTTATGACGCGGTAATCGGTGAAAAAATTGTTGTCACGCGGTGATCTGCTTCGTTTCTTTAAAGCATGACAACTATACAAATTCATAAAATAACTAAGATAGTACGCGCGCTCTGATTGGCAGAGAGGAGTTGCATGAGAGTATGTAAACATGGTTGTGGCGTCAAGATGTTTCTCTTTTCGCGCTAATCACGCAAGCACGAATTTGAAAAAGTTTTCGAGTTCAAAACACGAAAAGTTTACTTTATTTATCAATTCCTCCGTCGGCGGAAACTTGGAAAATCATTACAAAGAAGGTGTGTCAATTTTTTTTTTCGCTTAAGCTGACAGTTTAAGCGAGAAAAATCCGTATTTTGAATAGCATCTTTTTGCAAAACAAGAACTGATTACGCGTGCAAGACGTCGTGTACAAGACTTTGCGACTGGTAAGAATTTCTCTTTTAATCAGTGCTGTAACAAAGAGCTTTGGGTTTTTTTAGTTAGGAAAGTTATTTTATAAAAGCAATAGAAAACTTCTTTCCTGTGTCTGCATAGCCTGATATAAACACTCGAGGGGTTGGGAGAATTCTCGACAGTTATACAAACCCTCGACTTCGTCTCGGGTTTGTCTGTCTCGAATTCTCCCAACCCCTCTCGTGTTTATATCAGGCTATGCAAACACAGGAAAAATGTTTTCTATTGCTTAACTATGGGTTCCTGACAAATCCTAAAAGGAGTCCTAAAAGGTCTCCCTAGGTCCCCTAGCCTGCGTGCCTCCCTAGTTGCACAGTCGGGGACCGTCATGATTGCGCAAAGAGAGTCCAGACAATGCGCTCATAGACATGGTGGAGATGTTATTTTCGTGGGAAAAAGTTTCTAAAATGTGTCTTGGCTAACGTTCTTACCGACCTTACCGTCTCTTTCGTGCCAGTCGCGAAACAATGGAGAGTGAACCAGATGGTGAACAGAGTGACTAGTCAGATAATCCAGCAAATAGTGAGGTCTCTATGAATTGCGTAGCAATTTTCTACGAAGAAGGAAAAGGGGGCGAGAAACAGAAAAAAAAAGTTCCTTTGTTTGGTAAATCGAGGGGAGAAGAGGCTGGGGAAATTCAGGGAAACCATTTGGTAAGTATCATAATCTTATTCTACTTACTCCTAACCTACCTCAACAGTGCATCGATTATCGACATTTTCCTGATTGAAAAAATGGACTGACAGTTATCGGACCTTATCGTATATAAGTTTCACTGAAAACGTTTGATAAACAAAGCCAAAGAGCGATGGTCGTACATGTATTTTTATCCTATGCTTAACATCGACGCACCTTAATCTGGAAACAGTATTCAAAAGACGGATTTTAGTCTTGAGAACGGCAGCTTCTTCCCATTTGCAACTGCGGTTTCGGTATTTGGGTAAATTTGATGCGGTACTGCGGTTTTCTCCCTCTACCAAGTGCGGTATTGCGGTATTCGTACCCCCCTTACGCCCCCCCCTCCTTTTACGGAAAGATCTTCTGAATTGAAGTTTGGCGGAATTTTTTTCAAACATTACTGATTGTCACTCTTGTCACAGAAGGTTTGCTGTCTCCTTTCCTCTTCCGTCCGTTCACTACTTTGAAGATCAAGTCATTGGCCTTCATGTTTTGCAGAAAGATCACGATCTGTTTTTGCCTTTTTTACATACCATGAGCGCGACAGATGACACATGAAATATGAGCCCGTTTTTATGTTGTTTGTTTGATTGTTTTTCTTTTATCTCCTAAGTAGTTATAAAAGAGCCTGGGGCAGCATAAAACTTGTCTGGGATTGAAAGTTGTTCGGCACAGCCAGGCAAAAAACAAAAAAAAACAAAAAAACAAATTTCATTTAGCAAGATATGAGGTCAAGTAAGTGCACATCTTGTAACACAACCGGAGTTTAAAAATGCGAAGACATCCAATGACACTCAATCCCGGATATTGGAAAACCATGTGACCGTCACATAACGTTTCACGTAATGTGTCTGTCCATCCGCGCCAGCGGAGCACCATGGGTAAGAAAGTGAAGCAATCTACCCATCCGAGAAAATTTGGTAATCACGTGACCGTACACCGCCCGACCGCCCGCCCGAGGGACCGTCCGTCCGCACCACTCAATCAACAGGTACAGCAACCCAAATGCAACTCGAGGTTATTTTGGCAGGAAATCGCATAGCCACCGGCGTCTTGTAAAGCAGAGACAACTACAGAGTCAATAAAGACGAAAACGGAAAGCGGAAATTGTTTCTGTATCCGTTTTGTCTAAAGTATTTAGTTCAGACTAATTGTCATGTCCACAAATTTGGAATATAGAACAGGAGAAAGACAGAGAAAAAGAGAAAGTAGGCGTCGGGCCAGCGAAGCTCAACGAGAAAAAGGGCGACAGAGGTCTAGAGTGAGAGATAAAAAACAAAGGAGACATTTTTTTGTTGGAAGAATAACATGAAAATTTTGTAGTGGCGGTGACAAAATGGGAAATGCTAGCGGCCACCAATGAAAGGTGAAAATAAGCGGCAGTGAAAAAAAAGTGAACGAGAACACCTACAACATTTCCTCCATAAAACGTGTGACTAAGAAGTTTCTTGAAGTTTCACGTTGTAGTCGTGAAAAATAAGGGCAAAGAAATGTACAAAAAAAAAAGTGTGCTGCACGTGCAAAGTTGCTTTTTTTGCTAACTAGACCTATTGTTGTTTTTGACCATTCTCCGGCGTTGCCCTCGCCGCTTAGCATTACACGATTTTATGTTTTTTTGAACAAACTATAAATATTATCGAGAGCTTCGCTTTTGGCCCTGGCTAAATCTATATATCATTTTTACACCTTTTTTTAAACTCTGGGACCACTTTATTTGGCTTACCACTGTTGTGGTATCCCTATTTACATAGGCTAGTGTAACCTCTCTGATCATAAAGCCATTCCTGCCTCCACTTTGAGTGACCAACCACGATTTTCTCCTAACATCATAACAACAGCATAAAATGAAAAGGTTATGAGAATTGTTAAAAAGATCACAATCGAGTAATGCTTTGATCATGAAACAAATTATTCTCAAATAATCCTTTCAGAAAATGTATAAACTAGGACAGTCTGGACAATTTGTTTGTTAATATTGGGGTTTAAAGGGGTTAAGTGACCCCCCCCCCCCCCCGACAAGTAAGACCCTTGAAATTATTGTCACAGACCAATTTGTTGCGCAACAGCAAATATCTTTACAGTTCAATTTAGAACACCATGAACTGCACCTAAAAATGTTCAGCAACACGTGTACAATTCCTGTGAACTGGTCACAAAACCACAAACTAATCACCGTTGTTGATTGTACTTTATTTTTCCCACACTGCACCTGATTGGTTTATTCCTTGTGACACAATAATATTCCAGCAATGTTTTGAAAACAGCCTTATAATAATTTATTATTTCTTGCCCGTAGAGTTCTCGAACTAAAATGTTCAGTGTTTGATAATCAACTGATAATAAAAACAACTTTGTAAAATTTAAACCATGTATTATTTAAAAAATTGATTTGCTTAGTTTCTCAGAAATACTGCTCATGCAATAGAATAATTACTAAAGGCTTGCTGCTCCAGTCTTACATAATAGCATAGCATCATTCCAACCCAGCCCATTACACACACCCTCCCCACCCCAACAACTCAAATATGCCTGAAGACAATTAATAAGGAATGGTAAAAGAAAGTCGGTCAGGTACCATTGTGTAAACACCATTCCCCGTGCTAACACCAAATGCAGTGGAGCCTCGAAGACACAACCAACCTCTATAATTAGTCAGGGCCCAGGCTTCGCATTGGGGGAAAAGGAGAGAAAAATCGGTTTTGGTAGCCTGAAATTCATCCGATTGCTTCGAGTCGTTTTCTCCTCTCAACAACGTCTGAATCGACGGGCCGTTAATGCCGTCCAGTGACGTCACTCACTACCCGAAAACCGGGTAGTGATTTTGATTGGTTGATTGTCTAAACATTCGCATAATTATGTATAATTATGAAAAATTTTAGCGGGATTGTCGCTTGATTTTCAGCGGATCGCATCCCTGGCATTCTTTCGTGTAGTTCAAACATTTCGATAAGCTTAATCTTTATCTTAAACAGCAAAATTGCCCTTGCCTACGAAACTGAAATGCTAAATTGAACTGCGAATGAAGAATCATTGAGGAGAGTCGGTAGGTTTTTCATTTAGAGCCGCTTTGTGGTTTCGGCGGCCGGTGATTTTGTTTACGCGAAGTTTTCTGAGATCAATGTTATAATCTTCTTGCTATTTTCACCGTCAAGTGCAATGATTCTGTTAGCTTTTCTTTCTTGTTTCCTTGTTTTTTTTCTTCGCTAAGGACCAGATAGCTTCTTTTCAATTATAAAGTAAATCATTGTGTTTTTGACTAAGTGTTTCGTGTTTGTGTTTATTTCATTGCGTGATTGCGACCGAGTTTGATTATAGAATTCAGTACAACCGGTTCAGAGTTGTACTGCATGCAGTTGGTAGTTTGAACGTTAAACATGAATTACGATCGAAAAAAATAAAGCAATTCTGTGTCATGCAGACATTTCCAAACGATATTTCTCTGGTTGCCACTTGAAAATCGTGTTTTACTTTTTGCATGAATTAAAGCAAAGGTCAAGGAGTAGTGACGTCACTGGACGGCATTAACGGCCGGTCGATTCAGACGTTACTGAGGGAGTAATAACGACTCGAAGTAATCGGATGAAATTCAGGCTACGGTTTTGGCAAAAAAAATAAATAAATAAAAATCGGCGAATGAAGCGAGCGGTAGTCCTCCCCACCACTAAGCTTGCTTCGCTCACTGCTACTTTTCCTATTTCACCCCTTTTTTCTGCCTTTTTCCCCCATTACAGAGCCTGCATGGTCCCAGGCTACCAACCTCAATATACTTTACTAAGTTCTCCAAAGTTATGAACACAATTAGTGACACTTTTATCAATCTATTTTAATTTGCTACGCACCTGCTCGATAAAAAAATTAGGACCAAAAAAGTGAATGTTATCTACACTATGTCTTCTTTTTAATAGAACTGAATTAGTTGAAGGATTGTCTGTAGGTACGAATTTTTATCCTCAACCTCATTCAATGTCAGATTACAATGTGCTTCCAGTATTTTAAACATAACTTTTTTTTTTTATAATTTGTGCCATTGAATTGTAAATAACTTCAATTTATATAAATATTGTAATCACAACAATAATTATTAGTACTTTTTACAGTGTAATTGTATTTGAAATATTAACATCATAAATGTAGTTATAAAAAGATGGTTAACCTCACGTGAATAAAGTAACCAAACAGAGGGTGCTGTGAGTCACATCACTGAACCAGCTCCAAAGAATCTTTAACAGTTAAGGCTGCAGCATCAGGTGATGGCTTGTTAGCCATCCATGACAGGTATGCATTCCAAAATATTGCTACAATTTGGACAAAGCCAACACGGTGCTGAATAGGAACAAACGTAAAATTCAGAGTCTGTGCAAGGGGCCAGATCTTATAATTTGTGATCAGTGTCTGTACATAGCGTTCCTGGAGCATCTCTTTAATTTCATGTGGTCGTTTTCCAGCAAGTGTCTCTGACACACTGAAAAAGAAGCATATCATAACAGGAGCAAAGAGACTCTGATCCAACAGCATCTTTTTAAAGCCAGCAGTTTTGGCAGTCCCAGGGACAATCCTTTCCAGTGTAAGATACCATGATCTTAGCACAGGGCCAATAACTAGTCCAACCACGCCCATACGAGCTGTTCTTCTGACGTCATGATTTGTGCCTCTTCGCTCAGCAAATTGCTGGGTGATGACATGTCCAGCGGCGACAAGGACACCTAAGGCAAAAACAAGAAGTAATGAAGAGTTATACTGTCTTTGCAGCCCAGGGGAAAGCAATCCCGTATTTGGCCTTAATTGGTAACAGCACTGAACATGGTATGGGTTTGGGGGGTTGAGAGTCTTCAAACTGAGTACACAATTTTGCCATTAGCCTCTCAAACAGGGTGCTGCCCTGAACAGGCTGTAAAATGTGGGAGATTTCAATCAGTGTACATGTACATGTGTGTGTGAAGGGGGATTCAATAGCCTAAATATGGGTTGGAGAATCTCTTGTCTAAAATAGAGTAGTGAAATGGATGGTTTTAAGGCCTTATAGAGGCACACAGGGTATATAAATGAGGCAGCAAGTGAGATTGGCAGCAACAGCTTAATACACCCAGTCAATTTGCCACCTCCTCTGTACTTTTATACTTAACATAAACACATTAGATAATCACTCTTTTTCCTCCATTCTTTTATCTTTAATTTACCCATGGTCTGACTTTAACCTAGGGATGAGTATCAATTCTACCCTGGGACTGGGGGTTGGGAGGGGGGGGGGGGCAGTATAGGATCACTGACTTGGGAGGAATACTGTCCTCACATCATTGTAGCTCACATCCAGGAGGTGTGAATGAAATCCTTCCCATTTAACTTCTGTGAACTCAGATCTCACTCCCTCCCCCCTCGGTACATTCGCACCCTTCATGAATGCAAGTTACAGTATTTATGGAATAATAGGGGACTGTGAAGCCTAATGGGAATTAACATCAACAGGGTGCAAAGAAAGTCAGTTATACAGCTTTCCGTTTGGGCATTAGCCCAAAGGTCATTTCAGCTAGCCCCAAATACTTTTTGATGACAGGTAACTGCAATGATTACACAGTTCTTAGACTGTAATTTTAATCCCTCAAAAAAACGTCACTGTCCTGTACAGTGGGCAAGTTAAGAATGAAATCCACTAGCGCAATAGCAAAATCCACTAGTCCAGAGCTATTGGACACTACCTTCTTTTTGAAATAATATTATGATGCCTAGTTGTACCATAGCATGTTCATGGATAGCTTACATATACATCAGAACTTAGTCCCTTAACCCATAAAACAAATACTTGTACCTGTTTTAAAGAAGATAACCAAACAAAATTTTCACCATGGAGCACAAACCGTAACAATTTTTATGATTGTAATTTTTGCAGGCACAAAGCCTGCTTTGAAACTTGAAAAGGGTGGTACAACTTTTTCAAGTTTTAATCAACATCCATCCTTGTCATTCGTAGCTACAGACAATAGACCCTTGTCACCAAGCAGCCACTTTGTTCCAAGAGATTAAAAAAGCTTTGTATTTGCACAGCTAGCCTCGTTCTCACTGCCAGCTAGGCTAATTGTGCAAAAACAAAGCTTTTTAAATCTCCTGGGACAAAATGGCCATTGTGTGACAAAGGTCGATAGGATATGGTTTCAATGCCTAATTTATATTAATAGCTGTGCATAACAAAACTGGACCATTATTTTTGGAAGTTAGAAAATAGTGTGGTATAGCCCCTTTATGTTCACTAAGAACATAAGGTACTATAATGAAAGTCTTTCGTAGAACATTGCTCTCAAATTATTTGTAGAAAAAATCTTACTATTTTTGATTACGAGCAAGTACAATAAACAACAAAAGAGAAAGATACTTGTAGAGTATGATTAAACCACAGTAAATTATAAGAAGGATACTGTAAAACCTAAGAATGAAATAATTAGTTAATTACTATAAAAGTGTTCATATTTACAAAAAAATGTAGATAAGCATGAAATTGTTAACACTTTTTTCTATTGTTTGTCAGTCAAGCAATCAAAATAAATAAAAATCCCAAAACAGTAAGTTGCAAAGAAACTTCATTTTTGGAGTTGCCAGCCTGCACTTTTATCCTAGCTATTTATATCAATATTATACAAGTCAATCTTGATTTTACTAGGAGCAGAAAATGTAAAAAATATGGTGATATATTTCATGTGATTTGGCCTGACAGATACAAAACCACACTAGCAGAGAGAGTCTTTATTCTAAAATGACACATCCTTCGTAATATTCAAAAAAACATTCTATGTTGACTCTGACATGAAGTAACTTGCCAGTGTAAATAAAATAATTTACATGCACAGTCAAGTTAGATTGTGTCAGCAATTATTGTTTAAATAAATATAAAATTTTCACGTTTTGTCAAAGATGCAAAATGTTGGGTATCCATGATGGAAAGTTTACAAACATCGTAACAAACATCGCTGGCTCTATCCAGTCTTTGGGAAATATTTTCTGTGAACGGTTACGTGTATAAGTTGAAATGGCATAGCCACAGTTCTTAGCTAACTTCACTGTAGCCAAATGACTGACACTTGTGCTTTATAAATTTATGTCATCAACATTTCTTGTATAAATCGGTCTAGGTGGAGCAATCGGTTTACTTTCTGTATATCAGGGTGCAAACTTGCCATTCAGGCATGCAAGTTGTTGCTAGTATGTACTAGCCCAAGAGACTTTTAAGTAGCCCCTCAAAAAATGTAATGAGCAGCATTGATTACAGTTGTTCTGTAATTTGAATTTCCTAAAAAACTTCACTTGCCCTGCTGGCAAGTTAAGAACACAATTCACTAGCCCGATTGCAAAATCCACTAGCCCCAGGCTATCAGACACGTCTTTCTTTGCATGCTGGTATATGTACATGTTCATCCTTCCTCAAGATGCTCAAACTAATAATGGATAGAAAACATTTAGCCAAAGACTCATTTAGTGCCAATGATGTGGATGCTTGCTCAAATGTTTGAGTTACACTGTAGGAAGATAATGTATGTTTACTTGTATACAGTTCCTCAGTTAATGCCCACTGTTTAAGATCCAATGACTTACAATAAAAGTCCACAAAAACTAACAACAAAATAAAAACAAAAGTTTATGGATGAATGTCCAGGTGAATGTTCCAGTCCTGAATAGGACTGTTGTTATTGACAGTCACTGGTGTTTCAACAATCTGTAGTATTCATCTTCAGAGTCACTCAGAAGATGAATACTGCACAGGTTGTCGAAACGTCAGTCACTGTCAACATTCAGGAAGTACGTTCACCCGGGCAATCATACTCAGCCTACTTATGAAATGACTCCTGGGTTCAAACCTTTCACAAAATAACATGTTAACATTAACATGTTACCGTTAATATGTGTAAAATACAAAATAATTCTTACTTTCAAACGAGGTCAGAAAGCCTGAATTTATCACACATATAAAAAAATATATATATTAATAGGACACCATTGTGAAAGAGGTATAAAGCTGGCCCATACATGTATACTAATCAGATGTGTCAGAGACACACGCACACTCAGATGCAGAGGTACAAATTGCACACACACATTTTTTGAACAGTTGTTTTGAGCTGCATGCACTGTAAATATACATGTCTAGGTATCTAGCGCAACTGTGAAATTTGCATGAAGACAGTCTGTGGACCAAGAGCATTATCCTCCAGATAATGTTGTTGTTGTTGTCGTCGCTCAAAAGTATAAACCATGAATGATGAGGCCTCAAGTATTTATGGGTATACATGTATGTTCATTAGCAAAGCAAATTCAAAGTTCTTTTGACAAAAGTTTACATTGTCACAAGATACTCGTGCGGATGCAAATACCTAAAGTACTTTCTGCAGGCATGCCGTTGTTGTTGTTGTTTTTTTAGTCTTCAAAGAAAGCTTTTTATGACCTATCTTATGATTTTCAAGTGTGTGTTTGTGATATGCCTATGGTCTTTAACTGTAGACATCTCTTATGTGTCCAGGACAGGTGAAGCTGTGAGCTTTTTGCCATGAGATCTGGAAACCGTTTGATATTTTTTGGATGCATCGTTACCAAAAGCTTCAATAAAGTAAACATTTCTGAAAAGAACTTGCAATGCTAATAAAGTTCTACCCAAAAACCCATTAGGTCCCATTGTTCATGCAGTTTATACTTTTCAAGCGACAATGTTTTTTCAATCAGGCACCAGTTGTTCAAAAGGTGGATAATGCTATCCATTGGATAAATCTCTATCCACTGAATAGCGCAATTCATTTTCCTAATACTTATCCACTGGATAATGATTTATCCTGTGGATAGCGCTATCCATCTTTTGAACAACTGGGACCAGGTGTATACCAGAGCTGTCAACCCCCCACATCTTCAAATATTGAGACTTGATGAGATAAGGGATGATAAATGATGTCATAATGGCCATGGCACATGACATCATTTGTGAAAAAAACTGCACAAAAAAGATTTTGTTGGAATTGTAACATTTGACCTAATTGGCTTACTTCCCACCAACCACATTATTGCTTATATTACGAAGGCATACCGGAGTTTGTGAGGAAATGTTTGATGTTAACAGTAAAAAGGCTCAAACAAAGCATTAGTATTTGAAAAAATTCCACTGTCAGAAAGTCGATTCTACAAGAAATGGCAAACCATGGGAATTATCCATGAGATTTCAGATTCTAACCTGGAGACTGGGTGAACTATGGTTCAAAATCTGGCGTCTGCCCGATTATGCAGGAGAGTTGACAGTCCTGTGTATACAGTCAAACCCCGTTTTTTAATATTTGGACACCTGCTTACTAAAGACACCTCATTATTACACACAGTTTGCTTTGTCCCTGGGGAAAGACAGTCCTTAAGTTACTCTTAAGTTACATTTTCTCTAAATTCAGCCCAGTTAATATGGACACCCCTCAGTGCATGTGTTAACAGAGAAAATGTTTACAAATGATAGGGTAGTGTGTGCAACTGACAGGGTAACTGGATAGAACTGATAGAGTAGTGCGTACAAACGACAGAGATAATGTTAAACCGAGTCTCTCTCTCTCTGGAGCACCAAATATCAAGAGGAGAAGTATGAAAAAGCAACAACAAATGATGCCAAATTAGGGATGAGAGATAAATTACAAGAAGACGATGATATCATACAACATTGTCTAACAAATATAATTTTGAAACAAACAGCGCGCCATAGTATGGTTTCATGCCCAGAGTTTCGTTTGATTTAGGCCTTTTCTAACGCGAGGTCAGTGTAAACCAATTCCTCCGGCTGTCGGCTGTTGACCGGAATGGGAAAGAGGCCTGCTATCGCATGCAAGGCACTGAAGTTATGTCGGCTGAAAATTATAGTTATGCCACCGGAATATTTATTAGCAGTAATGCACAGAGAAATGAAGTTGAATAAATTAGTTTAATATATTTCTCTAAGCCATGCTGAGACGAGCGAAGGTAATTAGATCGGAGAAACAAAAACTGTCTAGAATTTTCTATAGGTTGAGGAAGGCTAACATTTCTAGATGACCGTTCCAAAAAACGGCCATGTAACAGACTACTTAACACACTTCAATTTTGAATTTAACTTGAATTTAAATACCGGTTTCGCTTTTTGTGTTATTGCCGGCCGGATCAATTAAGCAACATTGAGACCGTTTTGGAATTTTGGTACACCTAGAAAAGCAGGCTGGTTTTCATTTGATCACTACGATCCTTGCAATCGCTAAAAAATAAATACAACTTGGCGATCCTGGTCCCACCGTTCACTGTTTATACTTTTCAAGCCACAACGTTTTTCAATCAGATACTGTCGCTTCGATCGCTGAGGTAGAACTTTTTCTTTCTCAATAGTTACCAAAAAAGGATGCCGTTCATAATCATTTACGGTTCCTTTTTGTAGAGGAAATTTATTTAGCTTATAGATAACACGCCTTGCGTGCTTTTGAGCACACTGAAAGCATGTTGTGCTTTTTCGCATGGAGCTTTTGTTCGACTTGCTCACGCTTAATTGTCTCAAGCGTGTCCTGTGAAACAAAAGAAATTGCTAATGAGGCAAGATTGCAAGCGTGGTAAAGCGTGTTAAAATAAATTCTTTTGTTTTGAAGTGAAAGCGTGTCGTGCGCGTGCTTTCACCTTTAGAATTAAAATCCTGTGGAGGGTCACATTTTGCTATGTTTTCCATTTTGAGTGTATGGAAATCTAACAATACACAAACTGTCCCAACTGTGTCTCCAAACGTCCTCATACCCTGCCAATTTAGAGGACATTTCAAGGTTAATAATGACAAATCCGCAAATCCGAAGCTCATTTGTCTTTCAGAACAATTCTAAGCCCCTACAACGCGATCGGTAAAAAGATTTAAGCTTATTTCACAGCAATTTAGCTTTGGATTTTTAGAAGACATCACCTTACTCAAATGATTTGAGTGAGGTGATGTCTCCTCAAATCGATCTAAAAACGGAATTTCATTAATTACAATACCTGTTCCTATAGTCTGTGTTTTCCAAGGATGTGTTATAAGCAGCTGTTGATATTTCGCCCAAGCTCTTCTTAGAATACTCATTACGGCTTGCTTTATATCTTTTTTTGTGTGCGCGCTACCATCCGCTGGAGATCACTGCCGCCATTTTTCTTCACTTTATCCGATTGTTAAGGCGCAAACAATCACGGGGAGGGTAAGGATTGACACGTAGTGGAGATAGTCACTGGCCAGTCACGGAAATATGGAACGTTAGTGAGGAGCCGCCGTCACTGCGTTCAATATCGAAACTACGGAAAAGTGAGGGTAAATTCATGGTCAATTCAATAAAAAACTAAGGACTGCGTAGCAAACATTGCAAGTGTACACGAAAACAATTACTTTCAATCCCACCTCGTAACACCCTGTGTGACATGATAACGCAACGTAAATAGCGTGACATGAGCGCATATGTCTGTGTATTTGGACTGCATTTCTCAAGCGAAACCCTGTGTTGTTGTCTATTGTCGGGAGAGAAAATGAAAAGAGAGCTTTGAAACGTGAACTGGTGATTGACTCTCAAAGAAAACGACAGCTCAAACTGAGAAAAACACTGCTTCCTTCGTGTTACAACGGTTAACCAAGTTTCGGCAAACGGAAAGTAACATAGTAAGTCTGTTATGACCTCTTAATGTCGATATGTATTCTCGTGGTTAACCGTTGAAACTCCTTATTTGCACCACATCGCTGGAATTTTTCTCGCCAAGAATACGTATTGCGCAGTACTTTCTACATAGCGGAATCTTCTTTTGCCTTTTGTGAGGAATTAGCGCATAAAAAAGGAAGATTTTCCAGAGCACGACCGTCATCGATCACGTGTTATCCCGCTTTCCTTGTCATCAAGTGAACTTCTGGGCCAAAGTAATTGCTGTTTTGGAGATGATACAAACCGGTGTGTCTATCTTGAAAACAATTTCTTTGGTATTCTGTGATTTACGAGCTGGGAAATGAAATAGTTGTCCACCCAACACCAATAAAAAAAATGCCACTGAATAAATGGCAGGCGGTCATCTAAAATCATTACAAAAGTGCATTCCTAACCTGGTCTAACCTGTTCGACGCCTACACACGCTAAAGGTTTGGATCTGCTAGATTTGAAAAGGTCTTCCAAAAAAAAAAAACATCTATTTATAGGGCATAGCACAAACGACTGGCTCATCATTTATGAGGTTCATAACCTGTATATTGTTCACGTCCTTTCACTAATGGCACAAGTCAATGTCAACAATACTGCATGTTGCAGTACTTCATTCGCTTAAGTTAACCATTTACCAGAACAATTTTCATTGTACCTTAGTGTTTCCATCCTTTTTCCACTATTGATAATACTTGTAAAAAAAATTACATCCGCAGCAGCGGCATTGATCACAACACAAATGATTTCCTCTCGACCCGACAGGGTATCAGGAACGCGCGCGGGAGTACAAGATTAAGTAATGACATACGCTTCGTACATTTTACTCTACGTATACTACAAATCAGGACCAAACTTTTCAAATTGTTGTTTATAAACAAACAATTTGGTCCATAGAGTAACATCATCGCACAAAAATTCAGCAGCGTCCAAAATCTAGCCGGAAAACACAGATACATATTTCAGACAATCAGGGACAAAAGTAGTTGACACACTTGTTTAAAGCGGGTGCTTTTAACAAACATTTAATTCATTTATTATTTCATTCCTTTTAAACGCCGTAAATCCCCCGACCCCCCGAATCAATGTTGTCTGAAGTAAAAAAAAGACTTGAGGGTCCAAAATTCAACATTGATTTTGGGGGGAAGGGGTTGGGGTAGACAGGGGAAGGGGATAAGTATATCCACTATGCAAAAAGGGGCCATTTTTCGGAAGTGTGTCAACACTTTTGTCCCTCATTGTCTGAATGCAAAATTGTGCTACTGCACACAAGTTGAGCCGTGTATGACACTGATTTTAACTGAAATTAAAGGAATCTATGACATAATTATGTTATTGGTGGTGGGGGTGACATTGACTTATTCACGACCGAATTATAGGGCCAATTCGAATTAAGTGATGACGTTGTAAAAGGGCTGCGATATCCAGAATAAACGTCGATATGGTTTACATGCTAAAAACTGACGCTGAAACTCGCACACATGTACAACTTTTGATGAATTTCAAGGGTATGCGTACTGAAAATATTTTTAATAAAGTGAACATTTCTCGTTCTTCACTTTATCCGATTGTTAAGGCGCAAACAATCACGGGGAGGGTAAGGATTGACACGTAGTGGAGATAGTCACTGGCCAGTCACGGAAATATGGAACGTTAGTGAGGAGCCGCCGTCACTGCGTTCAATATCGAAACTACGGAAAAGTGAGGGTAAATTCATGGTCAATTCAATAAAAAACTAAGGACTGCGTAGCAAACATTGCAAGTGTACACGAAAACAATTACTTTCAATCCCACCTCGTAACACCCTGTGTGACATGATAACGCAACGTAAATAGCGTGACATGAGCGCATATGTCTGTGTATTTGGACTGCATTTCTCAAGCGAAACCCTGTGTTGTTGTCTATTGTCGGGAGAGAAAATGAAAAGAGAGCTTTGAAACGTGAACTGGTGATTGACTCTCAAAGAAAACGACAGCTCAAACTGAGAAAAACACTGCTTCCTTCGTGTTACAACGGTTAACCAAGTTTCGGCAAACGGAAAGTAACATAGTAAGTCTGTTATGACCTCTTAATGTCGATATGTATTCTCGTGGTTAACCGTTGAAACTCCTTATTTGCACCACATCGCTGGAATTTTTCTCGCCAAGAATACGTATTGCGCAGTACTTTCTACATAGCGGAATCTTCTTTTGCCTTTTGTGAGGAATTAGCGCATAAAAAAGGAAGATTTTCCAGAGCACGACCGTCATCGATCACGTGTTATCCCGCTTTCCTTGTCATCAAGTGAACTTCTGGGCCAAAGTAATTGCTGTTTTGGAGATGATACAAACCGGTGTGTCTATCTTGAAAACAATTTCTTTGGTATTCTGTGATTTACGAGCTGGGAAATGAAATAGTTGTCCACCCAACACCAATAAAAAAAATGCCACTGAATAAATGGCAGGCGGTCATCTAAAATCATTACAAAAGTACATTCCTAACCTGGTCTAACCTGTTCGACGCCTACACACGCTAAAGGTTTGGATCTGCTAGATTTGAAAAGGTCTTCCAAAAAAAAAAAACATCTATTTATAGGGCATAGCACAAACGACTGGCTCATCATTTATGAGGTTCATAACCTGTATATTGTTCACGTCCTTTCACTAATGGCACAAGTCAATGTCAACAATACTGCATGTTGCAGTACTTCATTCGCTTAAGTTAACCATTTACCAGAACAATTTTCATTGTACCTTAGTGTTTCCATCCTTTTTCCACTATTGATAATACTTGTAAAAAAAATTACATCCGCAGCAGCGGCATTGATCACAACACAAATGATTTCCTCTCGACCCGACAGGGTATCAGGAACGCGCGCGGGAGTACAAGATTAAGTAATGACATACGCTTCGTACATTTTACTCTACGTATACTACAAATCAGGACCAAACTTTTCAAATTGTTGTTTATAAACAAACAATTTGGTCCATAGAGTAACATCATCGCACAAAAATTCAGCAGCGTCCAAAATCTAGCCGGAAAACACAGATACATATTTCAGACAATCAGGGACAAAAGTAGTTGACACACTTGTTTAAAGCGGGTGCTTTTAACAAACATTTAATTCATTTATTATTTCATTCCTTTTAAACGCCGTAAATCCCCCGACCCCCCGAATCAATGTTGTCTGAAGTAAAAAAAAGACTTGAGGGTCCAAAATTCAACATTGATTTTGGGGGGAAGGGGTTGGGGTAGACAGGGGAAGGGGATAAGTATATCCACTATGCAAAAAGGGGCCATTTTTCGGAAGTGTGTCAACACTTTTGTCCCTCATTGCAGTTTTTTCTTTTCCTTTTTTTTTTTTTTTGAAAATAATTTCACACTGGTCTCTTTTTCATCCAATATTTCTTTATTTGTGTCTAAAGTCTCATCATCCTATTCATTTAGTCCGGCCTTACGGCAGGTTGACCTTGTACCTTAAACTCTTAAAACGGCTGCTATGGTTCTACGTTTTAAAATCGTGGGTGGATTTAGGAGTGGGCACCCTTTCCCAGCTCTTAACACTGAATCCGCCTTAACCGTTTTTTCTCGTAGTCGTACTCACCTTGGGATGTAAAAGTCCCCATTAGAGCCGGTTCATCATCACTTTTTGCTGATGATGCATTGTTATATGGGACAATTTGTTGTGATGAAGACACAGCCGATCTCCAAGAGGACTTGTATAGATTAGAAGATTGGCAACAAAAGTGGAAGATGGAATTTAATCCTTCAAAGTGCAAGATCATGTGTTTTACAACCAGGAGAGATCCACCAAAGCGGGAATACGTATTCTGTGGACAAATCCTAGAAGAAGTGGAATCTCACCCTTATCTGGGGGTAGTCCTCGATAACAAAATGAGGTGGTCACCACACATTGAAACAATCACATCTAGGGCAAACAAGGTCTTGGGACTTATCAAGCGAAACCTGTGGAATTGTCCAAAGTCAGTGAAAGAAACCGTGTATATGACACTTGTGAGGCCAAAACTTCAGTATGCCTGTAGCGCATGGGACCCACATTACCAGAAAGATAAAGCCGCTCTAGAAAGGGAACAGCGGAAAGCAGCCCGCTTTGTCACTGGAAATTACGATCGAACAACGAGCGTGACGGAAATGCTGCAAGACCTACAGTGGGACACACTTGAAACAATGAGAAGACACGCAAGGCTCACCACTATATACAAGATGTGCCACGGCCTCCTAGATGGGGATTGGGGGGATTATTTGATAACAAGCAAAGAAAGGAGAATCCGGGGAAGCCATGAGTTTAAATTTATTGTACCGAAAGGACATAAAGATATTTTTAGATTTTCTTTTTTTCCCAGGACAATAACTGAATGGAACAAACTTCCAGAAGAAACTGTTTCCAGCCAATCCCTCTGTATTTTTAAAAGCAAACTAATTTAGTTTTATTTTTATCAGTAGTTTTTAATAGTTTTTAATAGTTTTGTATATTTTAGTATAGTTTTATTTATTATTATCTTAGAGTTGGCGTGATGTCCCAAACAATTTTGCCGACATAACGATATTTAGATTTAGATTTAGATTTAGATTGCCATAAAAAGTTTTACAGAGTCCTTATAGTTACGGCTGATCTACGAAAACTGAGCCACTCCCATCTTGACCCTCTTGGCATGCAAGTGGAATGGATTGATTCAGTTACGAAAAAGTGTTAGATCATCGATATTAATGCTCTGCTTGAATTAATTATACTTGTTTAGAGAATTTTGCCCTTTTAAATTAAACGCTGTTTCCAGCTGTTAACGTTTTCCTTGCTAAAGTGCAATTTATATAGACTGTTTTTTAAGAACATTGCAATAGACGAAATACTCAACCCCATTTATGAAGATTGGATCACGACCTGATCTCTATAAAAAAGTAGGTACGAAAATTAGACTGAAAGAATGAAAGAAAATCGTAAATTAAGGCGCAAAATAAACATCCTCGAGATAACTCAGTATTTTGTTAAGTCAAAGATTACTGATCTGTAGAGCTGTTAAAAAAAAGAAGCCTAGTTCAACTTTATCGATCCTGTTTGATCATCTTTGAATTAATGCTCTCTGTGATCAGATTAAACTCTGCTCGGCACAAATTATTACCTGTGTATAAAGCAAAGGAATACTGAAAAACGAGAAATATCACATGCTACCAACGGGTAACGGGTAACGGGTAGATCTTGATTGGCTAATATCAAATTCTAAGAGGAGTCTCGTATTTGAAGAAGTCACTCAATAGCGAATATGATTGGTAGCGCTGGGACAATATCCACACATTATCTATACCTATATATCTGTCATAAAAATACAGCGAAGCAAAGAGAAGCTCAGAGCGAGGCAATACCACCGAGTTTTTGCTGCTTACCTTGCCGGCGAGAAGCAGTGCAGACGTGTATATGCCTTGTAACTCTTTCCCTTGCTCTAGCTTTTGTGAACGCTTTCAGCACTGAAGAACATGTCAAGAGATTCTTCCGTCCAGACCACACAGCATTATTGCTTGAAACGACAAGCTTAGAATTCCGAGACGAACCTCCAGCTCTCTTAACATCTTCCCAGAATGACGAGTCGACAATAAAAGTGCTTGGCCCATAGTGAACCTTCTTGTGAGAAGCTGGATATACCAGCATATTTAACGTAAGCAATCAGAACTTGCAAACGTCTTATTTTAAGGAAATTCGCGAAACAAACTTGCTTCTTAGGTTATTTCAATAGACTTCACAGAGGATTTTAGGCTACAAAATACAACCCAGATTGCCGTATAAAAAAAAATCCACATCTTGAAGCACCACCTTCCAAGCTGCTTATTTTTGTTGTTGTTGTTGTTGTTATTTTTTCGCTTGTAAATTTTAATTTTGGAGTAAAAAGATGAATGATTCGAAGGACTGACCTTGCTTTTCTTGAAGTCTAAATATAGTTGGAGGGAAGTTTTCACAAATTTGAGGCAAGCCAGTCAACTGCGTTTTGGGATCGACAGTGGTGTTCAAAAAGACTCCCAGATATCGATGCAAGTTCCTGGCGCTCTATCGGTTCGACTGTTGTCGAGCCTGCAATGCCGTCAATGCTAAATGCATGAGATCTGTTGGAAGTTGTAGCGGTGGTCCCGAGTCCTGCTATCGTAACGCTTACAAATGCATGTCCATATGCTTGGAGAAGCATACCCCTTTAGGGAATTACTACCCTTGAACTTTTTTCTAACGGCTGTTCGTGCGTGGCGTCCAATTGTTCATTTATTTGTATTTGTATTCGAGAGTCAAAAGACAAAATATTGCACCCTGTCAAATGTAAGGTGTAGGAAGAAATGACTCTCTATAACACTCAGTGTATCGATTTTCTCGTTGCTTTGTATTATTATGTGTTACGCGGGTAATATTTTAGAGGACTGGTAGCTTGCAAACTAAACTGAACGCAGGGTTGTCGGAACAGCAACAAGAAGATTTATTCCAAAAATGAACGTAGTTTCCACTGAGTAAAACTCCACAACAGCACGTAACTCGTTAAACTTACACGGCCTCCGCCAACTTTAATTAATCTTGATAAACTTACACGACCTCCGTCAACTTGAATAAACTCTGCCTTCGTCACACTTGACTAAACACGACCAACGTCAAACTCTCTTCGCTTGTGAAAACTAGTTAAAACTTAACTCGGGCTCGCCTACTTAAATACTTTTACAATAAGATTCAGGAACTTTCGAAATAGTCTAATTATAGAAAGATTACAAAACATACCGCTTTTAGAAACGCTTACACAATATCCTAAAATAAACAAACTATGAACTCTCGCGAACCTTCTAGAAAGTCACGCTAGTCACGCATTACAATTTTTCGTAACATTATGTTTGAGTTTTATAATCATTTTTTATTACTTCTAACAATTTGTATTTGCTTACATGTTTGTAATGACAAAAGTAGTCAGGAAAATAAAAAATCACAAAGTAAAATATTTTAACTTTGTGCCTTATTCTGTATAATAGTAAAATAGATATTTTTGAAAGTTTTTTTTAAGTAATTGTATAATTATGGGGGACGCCAGGTAGGTGAGGTAACCCCCTTGGATGGGATAAAGCAATAACCCTCCTTTACATGCAATCTTACAACCCGCCATCCCATGGTGCACTTTCTCAACATTATTGAATGGTAGCTAAGCACGTAAACAAGAAAAATGTCGCCAAACCAAGTGTTTTGGCGATTAATGCTACTTCTACACTCACTTGCTGCTCTTACTGCAACCTTCAGTGCTGTGGCTTATAAAAGCCACCACCAAATTGAATTTTGCGCAAATTTCATGTATCACGACTTCGACTCTGGCTAGGCGGGCTACCCCACCTTGAAACGTTTACATGACAAAATTCTAACCCAGCTGGGAGGGTTACCCGGTCTGGCAGACTGGGCTACCCGCAGCCCTACCTACGTAATCAACTTAAAATGAGAGATTAAAAATGGATAGGCGGGTTACTCCATCTACTGGGTTCCCCCATCTCCATGTAATCAGGCCCTTACTCCTCCGTCTTTTATAAATTTGCGACATATTTGCAAGAAGCATTTTTTTTCAACCAGTGGAACTGAAAAAAAAAACAAACTGAATTTTATGAGCAAATGACATCTAATCTAGCCTTTACAGAGAGAAATGTACAAAAAGGCAATGCTTATCGTTTTCCATGTGTTTATAGAAAGGACATTGTCGTTGGGTGCCCCTGGCTTATCTCCTAGATTCTCGTCCGGAGCAAAAATCTTTGGTCACATACCACACTCTACCGAGCTTGTACGTATGTGCTTGGCTTGTTAACACTTTGACTTCAACAGCGCCGATTGGATCTCCGATAATCTGCATGTGATCTCCAGCTGATATTTGCGAACAATAGGAAAGGAATTTATCTTTCGGTTCAGCAGACGTTAGTGGGGCAGGAACGTGTGACGAACCCCTGAGAAGGTTTTAATTGCTTGTTGTGCAGTAAATACAACGAACATAGAGATGAAGCCACCACGTTGTCACCTTAAGAAATGTAAAAACCGTCAATGGAAAATTGGAAAGTCCTCATCCAAAAAAGATGGTCGCGGTCGCTGAAACTTGGTGCTGGATATACATTGTACCCAAGTGCATGTTTAAGGGAAAAAAAAAGACCAGTGACGCCATCAGAATTATGGAATAATAAAAGATAAAAAAAAAAAAGACAAATATAGAGCGAAAATGTACCAGTCATCCCGATTAAATGATGCAAAAAGGCTTTTTCAGGGAATAAAAAGTGTATCATTTTTCCATATTTCAGCTGTACATGTACGCACGGGCGTATGTGCGTATATTGACGGTACGCACCTGCTGTTATTATTTAAGCGTTATATAGTTTCGATTGTTGAAATTCATTTACATTCGGTGGACAATCGTCCCGGGAAAAAAAAGCAATGCTTTGGAAAAACGAATTAAGGCTTCATTCAAAAATGACCAAAGAGAGCAGGGCAGCAAACTCTGACGAGTTGTAAAGTTGTAAAATCAACATTTTTGGCACAAGCATAGTACAATAGGCGTGGCTACAGCCCACCTTACGCGTTCGATTCTGCTAGCTTCCTCCTGGCGAAGCTTAAACGATTTCAAACCTGAGTTTCGTCGGTGGTGAACACGATCCATAATAGAGTACGGTAATTATGACGAGAGTGGTCTACGAATTCAGTTTATATGGTGTAGACCGTGAACGGTTGTCCATTTTTTCTCAGAGCCAAGCGCAGTGAGCTTAAGCAGAAGAGAAGGAGAGATAGTGCCTCTCCCTCGTTTCTCGCGGCTTTGCCCCTCGTCCCTCGCCCCTCGCGCGTACTCGCATTCTAAAGTGTCTCAAAAGAAAAGGAAGGGACTGCTCGCAATCGAATCTTGATGACACCTTTTCGGTGATCGCGATCTGCATAGAATAATAATAAAGACGAGATGGTAAGAAATTGATTGTTTGAATATCATCGAGTATAAAATCTTTCAAATGATTAATAATAAGCCGATTAAAAGAACGGTACGTTTGTACTGAACTGCTCCGATAATGCACTAAACGTCACATTTAGGTGACCATGCCGGAAGGCGAGATGGAAACATTATCAAGAATGACAAACAGACCTACCGTCGATTAAGACTTCTCTTCTTCTCTGACTTCTTTTTTTCTATTGTTCAAAATCGAATGAAGACGGATATTTAGGAAAAGCGACCCAATTACCACGAAAATGCATTGGGTGTAAACTGTAGACTTATAGTCTGTTCCAGGCTCCGACATAGTCGGGCCCGCGGAATTGAGAAAGCGCGAAAACGAAAAAAAGGGAGGAAATTGGGGAGAGGAGGGGCGGTTTGCGCCTTTCCCTTTCTCGTCTTCCCCACTCTTTCGCGTCTCTCCCACTATCTGAGAGCCTGGAAGAGGCTAGTAGACACACGATACATCGAACTAAAAGAGGAGCCAAAGGTCAAACATCTCAATTGATTGACATGTAACTTTGCAAGCTGTAGGAAAAGAACGCAGACTTCGGGAAGTTTTATTTGCCGCTTTGGATTGCAGTGGTTTCGTGGGGATTACAATGTTTGCGACGGCAAGAAATTGTTTCTTTCGTCTTGCGTTTCTATGGGATCATTTAACAGCTATGAGTTGTTCATTATTCCGAGGCTAGACGGTGTTATTTATAACTCCAGATTTTCTAATTCAAAATATTCATTATTCATTTTCTTTTAGACCTTGTTATTATTCATTATTCAGCTTCCACCCCCAAACATCTGATATAATCTGATATAATCAATTACTAAGCGACTGATTACCCATCAATTACCTATTGATTACTCGTTGATTTCATTGATGTCATCGATTAGTTTTGTCAAGAGTTTCGTCTGGTAACAGGGGCCTGTTATGTGGGCGACCAGCAAGGTTAACAGGGTTAGTATCTCATGTAAGACTCCGTAATATGTCCCCAATATATACAAAAGTTTCCCTGTGTTCCCATGCATTCCCCTGTTTTCCCTACGTTAACCCTCGTTTTCCCTTGTTTTTCTATGTCTTTCCTTGATTCTACGTATTATGGAGTCTTACATGAGATACTGACCATTAACAGGCATGGCCTTGGAGGGCGGATCGGGTTGCTCTGAACTGGTATTAATATTGACCTCATTTGCTGACACTTCGCTTCGAAAACAAGGAGAAAAGGAGGAAGCTGGGTTAAAAAATGCGGTCCAAACATTTTCTGATTCTTGCTCTCCTGTTTTTTGTCGTTTTCGTTGTTTGTGCTCCAAGTTATTGCCTTTCCGCCACATGTTTTGCTGATAATCTTAGACGATTTAGGATGGAGTGATGTTGGGTTTCATAGAGGAGGGCCGGTTCGCGCCTTCCCCGCCATGTGTGAGGCTGACATCGGGGAACAGCCATGGTCATAATGCTCTATACAATGCAAAGCAAAGTTGACTGGTTCTTAACTAGAGGCAATAATGTTTTATTGTTTTCCGATAGTATCGTTCTTATTATTAATATTATTTTTACATTGAAAAAAATAATAAAAACACCTAAAAAAAGACAATGCTATAAAAGCCCTGCATAATAACGAAATCTCAACATTAGTATCATATACCTACACATTGCAAGTTCTTAGTTTCTTAACCCTTTATTCTAGGCCGAATTGCATAAAGAAATAATATGATTATAAAGATTACAGGTTACAAATTGTAATTATCAGGGGCACCCAACGAGAATATAGTTCAAAACCACATAAACATAGCATTGTTGAACGTACTTTAGTATTTAAACGGTAGATAAAGGCTTATTTTTATTCCCTAAAAATTTTTCATCTGTTCTGATTTCCTAGCTGAAAGTATAGTGATCCGAAAATTATAGGGATCAAAATTTACCTTTTCGAAAATTTCAGCCAGAAAAAAGGCTTCCGAAAAAAAAAATTTGCGAAAACAATTTGCTACAAAATTTTTGCGACAGTGTTGAATCCTGGACATAAGAGGAGAGCCACAAGGTAGCTATTACGCAACTCTTTCAACCATTTCAATGAAACAAATAGTACAATAGTTGGGGAAATGTGGCATCAATAGAAAGTTTTGCTGAAACTGGTTTATCAGACAGCTTGGCTTATCCGGAAAGCGAGGATCCTCATCTTCGTTGCCCAACCCTTGGGCTTAAGAAAATGCTGGCGTTAGTTTACAATATTATTAATCAACTTTGCAGCGCAATAATTCATTGAGTTGGTGCAACAACTTGCAATGTGAGGTCGACTTGGTGAGTTTGTGGCTGCTTTTGCCGGAACTCGAATTTCTAGATTTCTATTTGCCCTTATACGTCCTTACATTTTCAGTCTGAAGGATTTATATAGCCCTATTAGCCATCTTGTATAGACTGTAGTAAAGTACTGTAAATTTATTTCTGTATCTGGTCGCTGTTTAAATAACTAAGACACATCAATCATAGGGTTAATAACCTATATTTGTTAATCCACGGACATGCACGCAAATTCATCCCCCCACCGTAGTACATTCAAGGGAGGTGGGGGTGGTTGATGGGACCCCTCTCTAGAGTTTTTGATATGTTGCAGTATTTCGAAACGATTTTGTCTTAAGTGGGCAGCCTTTGATCTCCTTAACAAGATGAGGTATACTTGTCAGTGGCGGCGCTACTGGAGGCCTGTGATGTCACCAATAACGGCGCCATCTTGGCCATCATGTCCGATTTTACAAATGAATTAAAAATCAAATTATAATCGCGCGAAATTGTTTTTTTAGTGCCTGACATATAAAATAACACATAAATAAGAATTTTGCATCATTTTATCCACAATCTTTACTTTTATTGTTGAGAGAAGTTGAGAGAACATGCATTTGAATCAAAAATGGTTTGAGTATCTGCTATTTATGACGTTATATCTCGTATCCATAGTAACTGACCATCTCTAAACTTGTCTAAAAATGCGTGCGAGGGATAAACGAACAGCTTTTTAAAACGTCAATTACTTTGATTGTCTGCTATTATAAACTGGTGCCATTTTTAATTTTAGTTTTTTTTCGCGCAAAATGGCCTCTTAAAGTCACGTGACTCAATTTACATATTATTTTACACGGAATCGTATAAACTTTTGAGAGTCATTATTTTACTCAAGTTTTGTCGCTATAGGCCTTAATCCTCAACATATAGGCCACCCTTCAACGTTTTGAGGGAAATTGAAAAGAGACCCACGTCTTAATTTCCTTGAGTAATTTGGGATCTTCCTAAAAATGCATTGAAATATATCCTACACGTTGAACATTACCTTTGAGTTAAAATTGTTTTACGTATTTGCCTCAATCGTTCAAGTATAAAACATCCTCATTGATCGTCAGATCTAGAAGCTTCTTATTAAGCAAAAGTTGGTAAATACAGCAGATCAAAATAAAGTAGCTGAAAACTGAAGTACGTAAAGTATAAAACTTTTTACCATTATGAAAGATAGAAATGTTTTTTACTTACAGTATTTGGCAGCCTTTTGATTATCTTACTTTGATCATGAACAGCCATATCGACACCACTGCGCCGTATGGGAACATATTTATCTGTTAGGGGCAACAGTTAAAGTACCTTTTTTGCTTCTCTCTACTCCTTTCCCCCAGAAATGCTTGATACCCAATTTAGCGAGTTGTAGATATGCTAGAGGAAGAGTTGGATTTAAGTCTTTAAGTGGCCGATGGGTTTTAAGTTAAAGTTGGTCGCGGAAATTGCGAGTTGACTTCGTAAGGCTAAATAACGCTTTGTACTGTAGTCAGTATTTTGTGTCTAGTTTTATGCCGAGGCAAGTCACTGCTCAAGGTATGGTATGGTACATGGTAAGGTATGGTACACGTAACAATAAGTATAAAAATAATATCAGAAATGTGAAGAAATATAACTATTTACTACAAGATTTGTAACTAATAATTCATATATAATTTTGTTTTCAATTTCGTTTTGAATAAGTGGAGAGAATTAGATTCTTTAATATCCTTTTCTATAGAGTTATAATAAGTAGGTCCTTGGAAACTGACAGAAAATTTACGAAGGTTTGTTCTACAAGAAGGAAGGTGAAAATCGTTCGCGTGTCTAGTGGCATAGCTATGGACTTGTTTGTTTAAAGAAAAATAATTGTTGAACTTTGAAGGCAACAGAATGGTTAAGAGAAAACATAAGTTTACCCAATTCTAGTTGTCTAATATCGGAAAGTTTTAGTAGCTCTAATTCTTTGAAAGTAGGGTCTGAATGAGAATCGAAAGTTGATTTAGAAATAATTCTGATAACTCGCTTTTGCAAAGAGACAAGACGGCGAAGATTGGTTTTGTAAGTAGATCCCCAGACAATAATACTATTATGAAGATAAGGATAAACTAAACAATAATAAAGAGTTTTTAGACAGGGTTTAGTAGAAACATGACGGGCTTTGCTCACCAAAAAAAATTATGCAAATTAGGCTAAGGGTAGATTGAATCTACCCATGGTTTATGATTAACTGAAACAGGAGATCACAATTCGCGCCTTCATACGACTGAGGTGTTACTTTGGAATCCTCGGTAATTACTTTTTTCGCACTTGCCGACATCCAAAAACACCCGGCGTGGGAATCACGAGACGTGTAAATAAGACATTTCTTGACATAATAAAAAGGTTTTCCAGATACGGACACGCATTTGTTGGCTTTACTCGCGCGGAGACACACGTCAACTGTTACTTCTCACGCGGAACAGTATTAAAGGCATGGCTCTACTGTTAAAAAACCCCGCTCTTTATTGATCGCACAACCATAACTATAAAAGGCGATAGCAAGAGAAATCACTATCACTCGAATGGGATAATCGAAGATCAAGAAGCAAACCTTAACGAGAGCGGGGTTTATATCTGTTACTAAAGAGAAATTGAAAATGAAACATAAACTCTTTGCCGACTCAGAAAATATTACCAGAAGCTAAAGTTTACAACCCGAGAAACATTTTAATGACGGCCTAAAATCTATTCTTGCGGGAGGAATGAAATTATTTGCAATTATGTTGATCGAACAGTGTACTCTATTCTGTCTATTACTGTGTAGTCGGCAGAATCATTATACAAAACGGCGTCAGCAACGAGGTTCGATGTGATAAATTAAGTACATTTACTTACCTGTGATAAATTAATGTTTACTCAATGAGAATGATTTAATCTCTGAGAAATTACGATTCCCGAAACAGGAAGATTTGGAATTCTTGGACATCAGTAACTACTACCGACTTATAACAGCTTCATTTTAATAGCGACTTGATTCTGAAATAATAAACCGTGAGATCTTACGCAAAGCTCAAAGGGCACGGCGAAGGGAAGGCAACCAGAGGGTTTGAAGTAATCTGGTGGCCCAATCTTTTCTCCGGCACTAGCCACGGGAAGTTAACCCTAAGATTCTATTTCGCTAAAGTAATGCTTTGATTTATTTAACGTACGATGATTGACTCGGTTGTGTTTTACAAACGCATTTTTTTGAAACCGAAGCTTCTTAATTAAGCCACAGAAAGGAAATTTTGTCGTCGATTTTCATTGACAAAATCATTTGTAAGAACTAATAGACATGTGAGTGCTATAACTTTTCATTTGACGTTTTACAGTACGGCTAGCTTGGTAACAAGCGGCAAGATAATTTCATTTTTACGTACATATATTGGCATCATTTGAAACTAAAGAAGAATACTAATAATGAAAAAGTTTTGATGGTGTTATCATGGTTTTGGTTAAAACAATTTTGTCACACTGTGTCGCTGAAAGTTTATCTCAGTACCCAAGCAATGCTTTTGTAACTAAAGTAAATTCTATGTGAATTTCTGAAAGAAAACTAAAGCAAATCAGTGTACACTCCATCACCTGCTGCATATAGCCCTGTGTCAAAGAAAAATAATTATAAATCACTCAGTAATGATGATGTTCATAATAATAGTAATAACAATATTAATAATAATTATAATTATAATAATCCATCATCAGATAACAATAGCCAATAGATGAACTGACTACCCAAGAGAAACAGAACCAGTTAGTACTACAAAATAAAAATGATGAAAATTAGGTCCTGCCATCAGATAACAACAGCCCATAAATGAACTGACTACCCAAGAGAAACAGAACCAGTTAGTGCTACAAAATGAAAATGATGAAAATTAGGTTCTGCCATCAGATAACAACAGCCCATAAATGAACTGACTACCCAAGAGAAACAGAACCAGTTAGTACAAAATGAAAATCATGAAAATTAGGTTCTGCCATCAGATAACAACAGCCCATAAATGAACTGACTACCCAAGAGAAACAGAACCAGTTAGTACAAAATGAAAATCATGAAAATTAGGTTCTGCCATCAGATAACAACAGCCCATAAATGAACTGACTACCCAAGAGAAACAGAACCAGTTAGTACTACAAAATGAAAATGATGAAAATTAGCTCCTGCCATCAGATAACAACAGCCCATAAATGAACTGACTACCAAAGAGAAACAGAACCAGTTAGTTCAAAATAATAATGATAAAAATTAGGTTCTGCCATCAGATAACAACAGCCCGTAAATGAACTGACTACCCAAGAGAAACAGAACCAGTTAGTACTACAAAATGAAAATGATGAAAATTAGCTCCTGCCATCAGATAACAACAGCCCGTAAATGAGCTGACTACCCAAGAGAAACAGAACCAGTTAGTACTACAAAATGAAAATGATGAAAATTAGGTTCTGCCATCAGATAACAACAGCCCGTAAATGAACTGACTACCCAAGAGAAACAGAACCAGTTAGTACTACAAAATGAAAATGATGAAAATTAGCTCCTGCCATCAGATAACAACAGCCCGTAAATGAACTGACTACCCAAGAGAAACAGAACCAGTTAGTACTACAAAATGAAAATGATGAAAATTAGCTCCTGCCATCAGATAACAACAGCCCGTAAATGAACTGACTACCCAAGAGAAACAGAACCAGTTAGTACTACAAAATGAAAATGATGAAAATTAGGTTCTGCCATCAGATAACAACAGCCCATAAATGAACTGACTACCCAAGAGAAACAGAACCAGTTAGTACCAAATGAAAATGATAAAAATTAGGTTCTGCCATCAGATAACAACAGCCCATAAATGAACTGACTACCCAAGAGAAACAGAACCAGTTAGTACAAAATGAAAATGATGAAAATTAGGTTCTGCCATCATTGCCATCAGATAACAAAACAGCTCATAAATAAAGTGACTACCCAACAGAAACAGGACCAGTTAGTACAAAAAAATAATAATGATAAGAATTAGGTTTTGCCATCAGATATCAAAAGCCCATAAATAAACTGACTACCCAAGCGAAATAGAATAATAAAGCTAAATGTTTTTTTTTAAATTGAAGTGACTTAGAAAACAGAAATACCTCACTGTATTGGGTGGAATGATTTGACTAAAAACAAACTTACCTCAAGTCTAATATCACTAATATGTATCTTAAGTCCGTTTTAGTCTGACCTCTACCTTAAAGAAAAACAGAATTTACAAGGCCAACCGGTGGAATGCTTTTCTGGCGAAGAAGACTAGTGATCAAACGCACGTGGAAGCGACATACACAGTAGCTGGCATCCTGTTGAATTCCACTACGGCACAGGCCGATTTGGCGGGTTCAAGTTCCCGCGTTGCCACGTCTCATTCGTCAGGAAATCTCCTAAATATTTCATTTCTGGAGAAACCCGTCGGACGGACTCCACATATTTCTTTTTTGAGTGCATACCAATGTTTTTGGGGGTTGTAACCCTCGACAGACTTGAAATGGCAAACGAAGGCTCGATCATACCTCACTTCAAATTGTTTCGAAATCAAAACCACAGCGCTTTTGAACTTTGAAAGTCCCACCGAGGTAGAATATTAATTAATTAGTAATAATTTAACTCTGTTACATCGCATGATCCCTGCCTGACCCTCAAAAACAAAAACAAAAATCGTACATGATCGCTGCCGTCCATTCATTTGAGCGGCACTGGAAACAAGTTTTGCGGTGCCTTGTCACACACGTCCCGTCATGTCACACGAGGGATTTTCTGACTTCGGCACTCGAGTATTTATTAAATATTTGCGCATGAAATATGGGTCGCTCCTTCAAAAATTTTATCAAAGTGACAAAGGAAATATAAAATGCTTTAACGTAATGTCTTGCCTGGCGTGCCCCGTCCAAATCACCGGCAGTCCGATCTGGATTTGTTTATGTTTTACAGACCAACAGTAAGTCTAAATTAATGTAAATTACTTTCTGCGGGTAGATGAAGCGAGCTTTTATTTTTAAGATAGATTTCGAATGATCAAATCTTTTTAATTTTAAACAAAAAGGTCACGTCGCAAAAAAACGGTTGCGTGGGAGGCTGTCTCCTCGCCTTAATTGTCTCGCGCTCAAAGGACGCGTCTCTCGCGGATACTTGGCGTCTGGTTTACTTATTACGTTCCGGTCTTAATTAATTTTATGACACCATGCAAACACCTTTCTATCGCGTACCAGGGCATCAATTTACGGCGCCTGCTGAGATTTTTTTTCTTGAGCAAAGCTCCTCATGAATCTTGCTCTATTAATGACACCTATTGATTTCGAGATTTTACGAGCTACTTGAGAAATGTGCGGTTTCCAAGACAGATGTTCATCAAGGACTACACCGAGGAAGACCGTTTCCTTAACCTGTTCGATTCTCTGTTCATTTATGCATATTTGCATTGGAAAAATGATACCTTTTCTGTCTAGGCTTAAATAACATAAAGTTTGTTTTCTTCAGGTTTAAGGAGAGTTTTTGCCTTAAACCAAGTGGATAATTTATTAAGTTCGGAATTGAGTGAGGCTGCCAGGTAGACAGGATCTTTATGGAACATAAATAAATTAGTATCATCAGCGAATAAAATCAGCTCGACGAGCGTCGATACGTTATTTAAATCATTAATATAGAGCAAGAAAAACAAGGGGCCCAAGGTGTTTGTTCTTATTCCCGGACGGAGTCGGACAGAATTAAAGATGAGCTTACAGTTCTCTTCTCGGTTTCACATTTAACATTTCAAAGAAAAAATTTCATTTAAGAGAATAAGAGCATTATTCATTGCAAGGAATCATTGGGTTGTTCGAACTGATTCCGGACCGATCGCAGCCGTCGTGGCTTCACTGGCATGGCTTGAAACATTTTTGATAGAAGCAAACTGGTCCCGTGTAAAAATAGCCTTAGAGAGAGTGTGAAAATTTGTTGAGATCGTACAAAACAGGATTTGTACTACCTGTTAACTTCTACAGGACAAGAATCAAAGAACCATAGTCATCA